>NW_021133260.1:0-1662 GCF_004193835.3 Ostrinia furnacalis | reverse complement strand
TTACGAACAACTTGAGATCATCCATGTAGAGCAGGTGACTAATGACCTCACCCCCTCTTCGTAGCTGATAACTAAGCCCTGAATCCTTTAACAGAGTGCGAAGAGGATTCAGTGCTAGGCAGAACCACAAGGGACTCAAACTGTCACCCTGGAAATGCCTCGCTCAATCCTTATGAAGTTCAATGGATCAGGAGACCTCTCACCACCACCTGGCTGCCGAAGGACTGTAGTCCACTGCCCCATGCATGAGCATGAGCGTAAAAAGGATCTCATTGCATCTACCTTATACAACTCTAAGATCCTCTCCCGCCATGATTGAGGCACCGAATCATAGGCCTTATAGTCAATCCAGGCAGCAGCCACAAAATATTGTTCATTATTTTTATTATTAAGTGATTTAAGGTAGGTATGTGAACAACCTTTCGAGGGTAGGGAAATAATGCTGAGATTGTTACTTGAGTTTGATATATTTTTTATGTATTTTTTGTAATTAAATTGCTAGGTGTGTTTTTTTCTTATTCGTTATCAGTTCTACTTCCTATGATTTAAAGGTACAAAATGTCTTAAGACTGATTAATAAATAACTAGGCTAAATGCTTGTATGGATATCTTTAATTTGTAATAAAATATTGTTGATTTCGATATTTTTTTAATATTGTAACATCATCACAAATACCTACTCTATGATATAAAATTTAAATGTATAATAATATCACCATTATCATTAAAATTTAAATAGTTTTCAATATAGTAACATTATTTGGACTGCAATTTGAATAGTAATTTATTTAAAAATGAAAAAATAGTAAAAGGTAAAGTGTTACTATAAATATATAAATCAAAATAAATAATACTATACATAAAATATTTTATTTTTGTAAATCACTCATAACATAGCGTTAGCACATATCTATCATATAACTCATTAAGAAGCCTTAAAATACTATTTCCTTTGACTGTATTGAAAAAAAACATTGACTTTTTTCTTATTTTGGCTCTCCTGCAAAATTTCATAATTTCGTTTAGTAACGGTTTAAATTTAAAGGTGCGACTTGTACACGATATTTACACATTTATTTCACTAATTAAGTGTATTTTGATACATTATTACGACTATTTTATAATTTATCTTAAAATTAATCTAACAGCTGATCTAAGTACGTCTGACAGGCAGGGCTGCCAGACGAAAAAAAGTTTTGGTTCTGATAAGTTATGTTAAATATTTTAAATTGTGAACAATGTATGGGAGTTAATCCAAGATAGATTATTAATTCACATCTTACTTTAATCTTGTTTGATTGATTTATCATTTTGATTGAATGTAATGTCAGAAACTAATCTCATATAAGTTCCTAAATTAGTAATGGTAATTGAGAAGTAAATCTATTTTCTTTTGTTTTGGTTGTGTGTGATAAGTTATGTTAAATACATTTTAAATAGGGTACCTAATTGTAAACAATGACAATGTATGGGAGTTAATCCAAGTTAGATTACTTCACATCTTACTTTAATCTTGTTTGATTGTATGTACCTATGTCAGAAAGCTGATCTCATTTATGTTCCTAAATTAGTATCGTTCATTGAGAAGTGAATCAATTTTTTTTTTAATGGGTTCTGATACCTCTAAAATGTAAACGATAATGATAATTAGCCTAATCCAAA
>NW_021133259.1:0-1808 GCF_004193835.3 Ostrinia furnacalis | reverse complement strand
AGTGGTCCGCGGACCACCGGTTAAGAACCACTGACTTAGATGGTTGGCACTGTTGGCAGTCCACAAAAGTAGGTACGTTTCTCTAGAAACTTCCTGCCCCGTACAACCAAACTGTGGAATGAACTGTCGTCTGTGGTGTTTCCGGACGGATACGACCTGCAAGGTTTCAAGAAGAGAGCGCATCTTTACCTTAAAGGCCTGCAACGCACCTGTAACGCCCCTGAGACTGCAGACTGACCTAAAAATACAGTCAGATCGACATCAACACAAAATGTATAGAGACCGACAATGTTGTTCAACATGATGCGGGCTACTCTCACTTTGACCAGAACACTGACCGTCACGCCTTCAGTGTGGCAAATCCTTAAACTGAGTCCAAACGAGCGTAAATTAAGACCTGTTTTTTGAGTCTACACAAAAGTTCTGTATGTAGGACTTCATTCACATCGACGCAAAATAATATGTTGGAACTTGCACGTTTATTAAGCTATGGAAATCACGCTTGTTTGGCATCAGCCTTAAAGGTTCGTTATCATCATCATCTCAGCCATAGGACGTCCACTGCTGAACATAGGCCTCCCCCAATGCTTTCCATGTTGCCCGGTTGGTAGCGGCCTGCGTCCAGCGCTTTCCTGCTACCTTTATGATGTCGTCGGTCCACTTTGCGGGTGAACGTCACACGCTGCGTTTTCCAGTACGCGGTCTCCACTCCAGAACCTTGTTGCCCCATCGGCCGTCAGTTCTGCGCACTATGTGCCCTCCCCATTGCCACTTCAGCTTGCTAATCCGTCGGGCTATGTCAGCGACTAGTTCGTTTACGGATCTCCTCATTTCTGATTCGATCTCGTTGATTCCAGATAAAATGCACACCTAAGCCATGTCAGGCAGCAACTCGAAGCGGGCGGCGCGCGCGCGTCACTCGGGCTGGGAGGAGGCCGGGGGAGAGTTCTACCAGGAGCTGTATCCGGGCGGGGAGCAGGAGCTCTTCGAGAACCTGCAGCGCGCCGACGCGGCCAAGCTGGCCACGCTGCTGCCCTCTAAACAGGCACGGAACAGTAAGTACTGCTGAAGGCGGCTAATCCTCAAGCAGCTCTGCAATGGAACCTCCAAGGAAAACGCAAACGTAGTCGCTTCAAGCAATCTTGGCGGCGCACTGTAGCAGACGAGGCGAAGAAGATCGGCAAGACCTGGAGCGAGATCAGTCGCGAAGCTCAAGATCGAGCGCGATGGACGACTGTTGTGGACGCCCTCTGCCCCATCTAGGGGACATAGGACCTTAAATCAAGTAAGTCAAAGACGGCTGTACTGGCTACCTTACAGCCTTCGAAGCAGACCAAAATGACCACGCTGCTGCCTTCTAATCATGCTATGAATAGTGTGTCCGTAGCCTTTTGTCACTATACTGACACGCTGCTGCCTTCGAAGCAGTTCTTCTAGCCCTTTGTCACTATACTGACACGGCCAAATTGGTCCCACTATTGCTTTAGACGTAGCGGAGAAATAGGCCACTCTACTGACCTCTACACAAGCCAGGAAAACCGAGCACTGGCAGACCTTATCGTTAATAAGTTACAGAAGGTCAGGTGCCCCCACCTGGAAATTGGACACCTCTACATACCAACCTACCTTCCATTTCGTCTTTAAACGTTACAGCGTATCCCTCTGCTGCCAAAAATCTACCACGCTGTGTTCATACTACGAGTATTTTTCGGTAGATACACGCGTGCGTGAGTCCACGCGAGTTTTAGCGTAAGCCCTAAGAATCATAGAACGTTGTGTTGTTTTAACTTTTTGAAAGATTTTATAAC
>NW_021133258.1:0-1876 GCF_004193835.3 Ostrinia furnacalis | reverse complement strand
CAATCCTCGCGCAATATAATAAAAATGTATGTATCACGATAACTTCAGCTACAGTATTTATAATGTAAAGGACTCGCCTACACCTTGTAATGAGTAATGTAAATTTAATGCGCCAGAAACTTACCTACTGTAAGGCCTGTAATTTTGTACACCTTGATCAATGATTGTTTCAAAACACCAAATCCATTAAAAGGAGTAAAAATATATCGTGGTTTCATTATATTCAACATCTTTACCTAGTATAGCTTATATTTAAAGTTGGAAGCAGGGAAGCGAAAGTCTGGTCACTCGTTACAAAATGTTATTCTTCGCAAAGCAACCTCACATAATTCTGAAATCCATGACAGCGTATTTTATTTTTTTTAAATACTTTCAATTCCCGCTAGGTACTTATAATTAGAGATGAAACGGATATCCGGTAACTATCCGGTAGGCCGGATATCCGGCCTAAATTTACTATCCGGCCGGATACCGGATAGTAACTCACTATCCGGCCGGATACCGGATATTAAAAAACTACGACAATTTCCTATTAATAAAATGAAATACATTAATCTTTGAGGTAAATATCAATAAAATGGCTTATAATAATGACGGCTTTTATTTAAAGTCCAAAAAGTTAAACCATTTCAAAAAACTAATTTCTTTTTCTGGGCTATTCACTCTCATGACGATTGCTAAATCTATACTTAGGTATAATAAATCTGTAGAGAGGACATGAAATATATTTTCAAAATAACTATCAGTGCAATCAATAAAATCTTTGTGTCTGTCTGTCCGTCTGTATGTTCCTTATAGAAACAAAAACTACTCGACGGATTTTAACGAAACTTGGTACAATTATTCTTCATACTCCTGGGCAAGTTATAGTATACTTTAGGAATTCCCACGGGAATGGGAATTAGCGAGAAAATCCTTTTGTATGAAAAATCTAAACCGCGTAAGATAGATGAAGGGGGTAAAACGGGATCCAGGCGTACGAAGTCGCGGGCGGCCGTTAGTAGTAAATATCTGTTAATGTCGAAATAATGCCAAATAAAAAAGGCGATCTTTTTTTCACTGATATGATGGTCTGATGACATGATGTATGCAGTTCAGTCAGATTACTCAACAAGTAAACTAATTTATTTTTTGTTATTCAATCACACACTCACGATAGCAACCGAAATCGCCCGATTGATCTGCCCCCTAGACAAGTGGCAAAATCTGACATTCTTTTCGGACGGATTCGATTTTCTAAAAGTGTGACTAGTCTAGTCTACTAATAGACCCAATAATCGCGTTCGAAGCACCTGTGTGGCGCTAAACTCGTCACGACATGCAACGAGACAATGGGCCAACTATCCGGCCGCCGGATATCCGGCTATCCGGCCTAGCAGTTGGCCGGATATCCGGTATCCGGTATCCGGCCAAACAACTATCCGTTTCATCTCTACTTATAATAGACAAAACAAACACTCTGTTTAAATTGTCTGCTTCAAAAGTAAACATAAATGAAGGAAACAAAAGGTACCTAACTAGGTTTGACTAAATGTGTAATGAAAATGTGACATTATTATAAAATTTATGTCACCTGAAAGAAATCATTTAAAACCTTTACACTTAAAAAACATAACCCTACTTTGACAGAAAAGCGTTGGCAAAGTGAGTAGGTAAGGGTTATGGTTGATGAATATTTCGCAATTTCGATAAATATTATATAAACTGACATCAAACCTCAGTTATTAAATACATCGCCATGGAAGGAAACCAGTTCCGACCTGTATAGTCTAGACTAGACTAGAAACGTTCCTACTCAGTGACTGTAAACTTTCTATTGTTCGTAGGTACCTACTATCTTATCTCTCTACCTATTTAATTTAATTTTAATTTTTAA
>NW_021133257.1:0-260241 GCF_004193835.3 Ostrinia furnacalis | reverse complement strand
AAAAAGATAAAAATGTTTAAAGCCTACTAGGTCACAAAATTTTAAAATATCACAAAATTAACTCTATCTCCTAAACTAAGCATAATCGTATTACATACATGGGGGTGATTTAGGTACACCTTGATGTAAGGAATCTAAATTTTTCTTTTAGACCTCACTGTTTTGGCCACCCTGTATTTTAAAAGTATTCAAACATTTAGATAATAACGTTAAAACATTTAAAAATAATCGTATGAGAACGTTTTCGACTTCTCCATGGACGAAGTTGCGGGCAAAAGCTATTTGTAAAATAATTAGACTAAATTATTAAAAGTGCCTACCCAAAGTCATTATTCCACGCGGACGAAGTCGCGGGCACAGCTAGTATATTAATAAAAACAGTCAACTACTTCTAAGGCGCCTAAACAAACAAAATATTAAAATTTAATCTCTACCGTAAGTTTAATCTGAGCTCAAATAGTTTGTAACAATCACTAAAGCCTTGGTGATGGTGAAAGTAAATATTTAATTTTGTTTCTGAATACACAGATGGTGTTATCTTAATCAACTAGTGTCATTCACATTTAAAGGGTCCAAAACCTTTTAATCTTGTATTATAGTCCTGTAGCGGCTTTAAGTTTTACGAGGGTCAACTACCAACATGAAAGCAGAAACTATGCGCTTTTAAGTGCAAAAACTTAACACAATAAAATAATGGGCCATAATATTTAATTAATAATTGTAAAGGTAATTTTAATCTCCATAATTAAACGTTATTGTTACTTAAACAATTAACCATTTGATTGAAACCAAGTTACACAAAAATGAAATTAAACCATTCATTCGTGTATAATTCTTGTGGATTTTATTACTCTTTTAATCATAATCATTTCACCTAATTGTACAAGTAACAATAAAATATTCTGATCTCTATAAAGGCCGGCAATAAACTGGGCATAAAATATCAACTAATTAAAAACCAATGGACCTGCCCACTATACATGATAAAAACGCAATAATTTAAATCGTTTACGATCGAGTATTAATTGTGTTGAATATTTTATGGCAGTTCTGTGCCCAACTCTTTAAGTCGATTTAACACATACGACTCTATCCGTCTCTTTTGTAAAACTAAATTTCTGATACGTGTGAGAGAGAAAAATAGATTTGAGATAATCGAGATTGGTTTACGGGTAGAACCCGCTGAATTGATAAAAATGATTCGCTTGCGAAGCAGGGCGCGCGCGCATACACGGAGGCTTATCGCGATAAAACTATTTAAATATGCAATTGGTGCAATTAATATTGAATAGGGTTTATTGATAAGGTATAAGTTATTGTGGACTTAAGTCCGCTTATGTTACTGGTCTATTTAGTTTGAAAGCTTTGATAGTAGATAAACGGATAATCAATATTTCCAATCAATTCAATTATTTAGTGCACTTAAAACTAAGGCTGGGTTGCACCATCTTACTTTAACTTTGACAAACGTCAAAAAATGGTTTAGTTACGGTTAATCAACTTAGGCTGAGTTGCACCACCTAACTTTGACCGTAACTATGACGATAACCGGTGTTTTTTGTATGGAGTTTGACAGATTTTTGACGTTTGTCAAAGTTAAAGTAAGACGGTGCAACTCAGCCTTAAACAATTTAAATTAACTTGGTTTAAAATTTTTAAATTTTAGAGTCACACCTAGGTCCTACGGATCAAGAGATTAAGGTCTAACATTTGAAAAACTTATTGACATTCTAACGACAAACGATTTACCCAAACGTATCCAATCCTTTGGCATCTGTAATTTGGATATTTATTTGTTCGGATAAAGACAGATTCTAGCCGTTACAGTCGTCTTAAAGAAGATAGATGATTCTCGGTCGATTTATATCAATTTCTCGATACTCCCTCGTCTGATAAAAACTATTAGCTCAGTTCGAGGATTAATAAATTGACTTTAGAGTGAATCTTCGCTTAAGACTTCCTGGAATCGGAGTTATTTCAAAATGGTTCAATCAATTAAGTAAATAAATGGTAGTTCTAAACTTTTGGTTTTAATACCTAGTTTAGTATTCAAATCTAATCTCAAGCTAAGCAAAGTTAGTAAATAGATACTTATACAACTACTACTATGCTAGAGCTTGCTAGTTATATGCTAGAGCTCCTAGCTTACATTAAGCTTTCCTTTAACTTTACCCCTTTATGCATTTAAAGTTGTAATCCGTTAAACCACCAGGCGAGGCGGCTGCTGCAATCAAGGAGCTATATCATTAAGAACAAAAACTATAATATTATATTGTCCACATAATGTCCAGATTTTATGTTTGTATTGATAAATTAAGACATAATTAGTGGACAATAGGACAAAGTCATTTTCCAAAACAAGCACCGGCAAATTATTCACAAAAGCTGAGAAGTGTTAAAGCACCAGGCGTTTTACTTAATGGCAATTTTTCGCCTTTTTAGTCCAATAGACCTTATTTAGACGAACTCGACGGGATCACGGAGTGCGAAGTGTTGTAGTGAGTCGGACAAAATAGCAGTCCGCTGCGGGGAGTCGTGGCGCGCAGCACTTTGCCAAATGCTTCTAGGATCCGGATTTGCTCGTACGCCCCGGATAAAAAGTGCACGCGCTTACACCGATGCGTAACGTTGACATTTTTACTGAGAAAAAGAGTGACTCCTTGGCTTTTTTGGTGCGTCAATTATACATAATTAAGGTGACGAACTCCGTGGGATCTTGGAGCGCGAAGTGCTGTAGTGAGTCGGACAAAATAGCAGTCCGCTGCGGGGAGTCGTGGCGCGCAGCACTTTGCCAAATGCTTCTAGGATCCGGTTTGGTCGTACGCCCCGGATAAAGAGTGCACGCGGTTACACCAATACGTAACGTTAACATTATCACTGATGAAAAAGAGTGACACCTTTACTTTCTAGGTGCGTCAACTAACGTGTTGAGCTCGGCGGGATCACGGAGTGCGAAGTATTGTAGTGAGTCGGATAAAATATCAGTCCGCTGCGGGGAGTCGCGGCGCGCAGCACTTTGCCAAATGCTTCTAGGATCCGGATTTGCTCGTACGCCCCGGATAAAAAGTGCACGCACTTACACCGATGTGTAATATTGACATTTTTGATCGTTGATTGAGAAAAAGAGTGTCTCTTTTCCTTTTTTGGTGCGTCAGTATATAACGACGTGTTGAGCTTGGCGGGATCACGGAATCCGAAGTGTTGCCATAGTGAGTCGGACAAAATAGCAGTCCGCTGCGGGGAGCCGCGGCGCGCAGCACTTTGCCAAATGCTTCTAGTATCCGGATTTGCTCGTACGCCTCGGATAAAAAGTGCACGCGCTTGCACCGATGCGTAACGTTGACATTTTCATTGTTGCTGCTGCGTCTGTAACATGGTAAGCTGTTAAATACCTAAGTACGAGTTAATAGGTCCTTTTGCAAAAAAAATTTATTGATAAAGAAAAGGTAATTTTATTTTAATTACTTATCATCATAAAAATATAACTCTGTTTGGTAACTTATTTGGCAACACAGTATATTTTTTGTATAACTGATATTGAAACAGAACCATTTCACTTGATCAAGTTCAAACATCGTTTTAAACATAGCTGGTAGACATGAGTGAAGTTACAGCACGGTGTAAATACAGCCTCGTAAATCTTAGAGGATTCGGGAAGTTGAACTATACAGTTTACGTAGCATTCTTTATGAATCAGAACAACAAAATACTCTTACATGATAGATTATGAGTTTTTGTGTCCACTAACAAATATTTTAAGTTTGTATTTATAAAAAATAATTGCTCAATTTTGTTTACGGCTGGACTGACCACGTTGAATTGCTATTGAAGAAGAATAAGGTTGATGCAAAAATATAGGTAAGGAGTAATTCTTCAATGAAAGAGAGGCGCAAAGTACCTATGAGAACTAAGAGAAAAAAAGAAAAGTAATACAACTCTTTGATTATATTGCATGCAAATATTTGGTTTTGATTATTATTCGCTTACGTTTATATAACCTGTAGGCTAAAATGGATTGCACTTATAATTAATTCAAAACAATGACTAATAATTCAAATAAATTTTAACTACCGAGCTACTATCGTAAAGTAAATTATTTTGCTACTGCTACATTCCATGAAATCCACAGACTTACTATAACAATCAGAATAATAACTTAGAATACCATCGAGTCGTTCCATAGATTCTTTTGTCTTCATTAAGCTTAAGATATTTACATTTTATACAACTACCGTTATATCTATGGTTTACAGAAAACATTCACCTATTTTCTAATGAACAGCATCGTCTCTATTGATTAGCGTTATATTATTTTAGAACACCGATTCTCAAAGTGTTTTGCTCTGTTTGTGGAGTTCCAAAATAGATCACTTTACTATAGGTACTTAGCCATTATGAATTAAAAAGAGGTCCTAATATTTATCCTTGCGGCACGCCTTAAACGCCTAATTTTTTACTAAAAACTTTTCATTTTCCACCTTTAAGTGCACAACCAACAAAAAAGAATAGATACTTATTCGATCTAGAGGTTCGAACCCTTTGGCTAGCGCAGCGTGAGGAATGTAGACCAAATCCTCCATTTGCCTCTAGTAAATTGGAGAGAAGATAGTTCTAATTTACTTTATTTAGTCATCTTAGTGAGTTTCTTTACGAGATCGAATCAGAAATGAAGAGATCCGTAAACGAACTAAAGTCGCTGACATAGCCCGACGGATTAGCAAGCTGTATAGTGGCAATGTACAGGGCACATAGTACGCAGAACTGACTGCCGATGGTTCAGCAAGGTTCTAGAGTGGAGGCCGCGTACCGGAAAATACAGCGTGGGACGTCCACCCACAAGGTGGACCAACGACATCATAAAGGTAGCGGGAAAGCGCTGGACGCAGGCCGCTACCAACCGGGTAACATGGAAAGCATTGGGGGAGGCCTATGTTCAGCAGTGGACGTCCTATAGCTGAGATGATGTTGATGATGATGATGAGTCATCTTAGTCTACACTTCCTGCAACAATAATGATGAGGATAAGGTAGTTCCTCATTGAGAACCGATGTACAGTCCTCAAATTCAGCGGAATCAGTCTTAAGGGTAATAAATAGCTGGAGAAGTATTCGGCGAGCGTTCCGAATACCTCGGATGTTTAGCTCGGGCCGACACGGCACTCCCGCGCAAGTAAGTGAAGTTGCGTGTTGCGCTGTCGGATAGACCTATTTTATTGCGGTTTTTGTTCGGACAAGAATTTAAATTTAAACGAAGGCGCTTACAAAAATGTCGTAAAGTAAAGCGGTTTCCGCAAAGGCTGTATTGTTTTTTCTTCTCGCTTCCCTTCTGGATATACCGCTTCAAATAGATTTTAAATAACCACGAGTAACATTTTTATTAAAAAAAATACACTTTGTTTAGTTCCTAATTTATTAATAGATCCTTAACCTGAAAATCTACCACACAGTCATATGCGCCATAAAAAATGATGAATGCTTCAAATAAACTAATAATAAAAAATATATTATAAAACATAATCGTAATATAAAAATCTTCTTACCTGATATTAAAAAAGCACGTATTTTCAAACCAGTAGACGCTGTCTTCTTTAATTATTTTCCTCCTCACCCAACACGATACATTTTGAACTTTCGTTGTAAAACATTCCAAATAAAGTGGCGAGGAAGCGGCCATCAATCGTACTACATATCCCGAAACTTCACCCCGAAACACTTCAATCTATTTTTAAATTTTGTTTCTATCCTGTTGTCCAAATTTCAGTCACGTAGTGTACTGACGGTAACATCTGCCAGAGAGCTGTTTTAAACTGATATGTAGGTGAAACCACGAAATGTTGGGCGTTTTTATAGAAACGCTTTATTGTTTTTGGCACTCTACACGGAGGGGACGTTTCGACGACATTGTGTAAGACAGAGACATTGTTAAGATTCACCAGTACACCGAAGTAATTGAAAAGAAACCCAAAAGGTGTACTTACCTAGTTAAAAATAGATCCTATGTAGTACCTATTTACTTTACTTTTATTATTTGTGATCTAGTAAAACCGTTTGATAGATTTGATGCAAAGGCGTTGTTACCATTCACCTTTAAACAACTATTACATACTAGGTAATCTAAATAGCTTAAAAGTTGGTCCCACGACGCGTTTTACTCGCGAGTTTCGAATCACACGATAGGAGATTATAGCTAGAGGGTCATAGGCATGCATCCAAAAAGTTGAATCACATATTAACACAGAGTATCGCTCATACTCGTAATAGTTTCCTTCACTGTTTTAATTTTTTTCAAACCTTCAATATTCTTTATTGCCTATTCTTTCAATATTGTTCCATTAATTAACAGTATACAATAACGGTATGATATCGTGCTTACAAAAGAATTTATTGCGCGTGTACGTAACTCCGTGGGAATTTTAACGGAAATCTGCCATGGAAATGACATAATAAGTAACGAGAGCGAGCTTTTTGCTTTCGCGACAATTCGGAGGCATACCTGTTTAAATGCTTAAAGTTAAGTAAGTTCCCGGTCAATTAATTACCGGAATAACTTCGATGTATGTGAAAGTTCGGTTAAGGAAACGTTAACGGGGCATGATTAAGCATTTTGGGTTTTTAACCTTTGATCTAATTAATTGCGACGTGTTTTGTTAATACATAGAACGTATTTGTAGATCAGTATTATAGCACTTTAAGAAAAAATATACTTCTTTTTTCTCTAAATGGATAAGTAAACCAGAGTAAAATGAACCCAGAATAACAAAAATGCTTAAATCAATTAAATGAATTACATAGTGTCGTAATCGAATCAAATAACGATGCTTATATTATCTTTTTACGTACCTAAAATAACTTTCTAATTCCGAGGATAGCCCATTAATAAATATACGTATAATAAACGTTGCATTACTTTTCCAAGTAGCAATATCCTAGTATCCTACACCCTACACACTGCTTAGAGAAACTGAAAAACAAAACAGTCTCAGTAAAAAAAGACACAGCGACTCTAGAATGCGACACATGTTACTCGTCCGACATCGTCTGACACCCGAAGACGCCCGCCTGGAGCGTCGAGACTTCTAAAGTTTCCACTTCTACGTGAGTGGATAGGGACTATCAAATTCAACTGCATTGTTCTATTGCTGAATTTAAGTACTGTTCTTTAAGCGTGTTCACTTTTCAGCGGCTTGAAATTATGTACCTACAAAGTACGATGTGAGGAAGTTTTGGGATCGCTGGATAAAGGCCTCCCCCAAGGATTTTCACAAACCCCCCAAGGACCTTCACCTGGTCACAGGCAGGCCTCCCACTAGATGGACCGACGATCTAGTGAAGGTTGCGGGAAGTTTTAGGATAAACAAAGACCACAAGCGTTAACGTTTATCACGTCTCAATTAATAAGTCAAAAGTATGAAGTCAAGTGTAACATAAAGCAAATCCGTCTTTAGATATCTTGGATCGGTGGCCTCACTGATAAACAACAAACAATGGACGACGTTCCTATTAAAAGCGTCTTTAAGTGATCATTAAACCCTAACAAAAAGCTAATGGATCAGGTAGACCACCCAAGTAGACGTTACTGTGATCCTGGTATAGCACCTCGTAAATCGCGAGGGTTGCTCCTCGTGCCCAAACTAAACGTTTCGCAGAACACACGACATACCGTTCAAAGACATTTTTTGCGAAAACGAAACGTAGAAGTATTACCTAAGGGGCAGCGTGAATTTTTTCCGCGAACGCTCCGAATTTAAATTCCGTCATTCGCGTGTGGTCTAATGAATGTTTTTTTAGATGCGGAAAACATTTTCTTGTGAAAATAGAAAACTATGGATAAGGCAAAAGTTCGAGACATGCTAAGTAGCGATAGCCTAGTTCTCAACGCTATAACACTTTGCATTTTATGCAGCGCTGCACTAAAACTATTTACTTTATGTTTTCATGGCGGCCATTGGCTTGAATGTGGGTTTAAGCCCATGCTAAGTAAGTTTTGGTCACGCGAATATTCCTTCACTGTATAATTTACTGCAAATCTTTTGATCTTTGTTGGCACAAGAGTGTAATATGTTGACGATTAAAACAGTAAGGCAGAATTAATTTTAACTAGGTTCTGCCCGCGGCTTCAAACGCATTTTCATGGTGTTTAGTGTCCATAATACAGAGTATAAAATGAAACATCTAAAGATGTTCGGGTTGTACATAATTATAAGTCTAAAGATAAGCCAAAAGTATTCGTCGTCCAAAATGTTATTATGATTCATCCACTTCTATTTATAATTTATGAGATTTCTCAAATTACATTTTTCATTTCTTAATGTTCGAGAACAGAGTATCATTTTCCACTCGTCGTGTCCATTACCGAATCACATTAAACATGACGTCTTCATTTTCAATAACCTTTTCTGTGTCATAATCTAACATTTCTATGCCGTCTTTGAAATTAACACAAAATATTTTGCACAGAAAACTTGTTGTGACCAAAATTAAAAGTATTTTGTAATACTACAAGATAAATGCGTTAGATAAACGTTTAACTGGTCACATAACACCCAATTAGTGACGAATTTGTTATTCAAATGCAATGTGAATGACTCGATAAGTATTATAATGGTGCTTTTAAATCATAGATGAATAAATACGTGAGATAAGAGAAGCATATTTTATTCGGTAGCTAAAGCCGGCGTTCGTTATTTTGAGCAATCATTGCTTTTTTATTTTAATTTGAGTTCGCGATATACTAGGTTCGACTTTAAATCAAATATAGTCTCATGTTAAAATCCTCATAATCGTGTTACTTGCTGCTATGTCAAAATTATAAATGATGTTCAATAAAAGCCGATTCTAATCATAAGTTTAGGATAAATACGCCGTTTTAATAAGGATTAATAGTAGAGACAGACGTCAAAATCGAGTCAGACTTTAATAAATCGTTCTATAATAAAATAGGTAACTGTAATCCAAATCAATTTTCCTTACCGTCATTATTCAAGTGAAAGTAACAAAGGTTGACGTTAAAGGTAAAACATTTAAAACTTTTTCAATATTTATAAAGTTGACCTTTCGGCTCGAGTCGAATAAATACCGTAGGTATTCAATGAAATATTTTAATGTTGTGCCATAAGAGACGTAAATACAGTACCTACACTCGCTTCACAAAAAACTCACTTGCTTAGCCAAAGCAGGAAGGTCCAACAAGGTTGGCTAAGATCTCTTGAGTGTAGGAAAATACTTGTAATACAGAAATAATTTATGATGATTGTAATACAAGTTTTGTGATCAGCATGTTGGTTATAAAAAGGCATGTATTGAATGTTTTAAAAACATGACGACTTCAAATTAGCTATATTAGCATTAAATCTGTGAGCTTTAAAGCTACTGGAATGAAATAGGAAGTTATCTATCAATGTTCTTAATTATTTAAAACATTTACCATATTCAGGGTATTAATATTTAGGTGTTGTTTTTAAACATTTTAGTTTCTTACATAACAGTTTGATAGAACAAGTTCCTGTCTTTATGCCATAACGTTACCTATATCCATGGGCCTACTGAATCATGCTGTAGTGTAGCAATACTAAGCACAATATAGCTGGAACAATGAGCCATAAACATGGGTCGTATCAACGCATAATGCCGTCCTCGATGAAATGAAGCTTTATTTATTTCAATTATGGGTATAACACACATACATTAATGGTACGGTTCATACACGACTTGATAAGAATGTGATGTGGTACAACATAATATTACGTTGTTTGCTTTTTGGTAATGAGGCTTTATGATTTATTTGCTGTAATAACAAACTGCTAAGAATAAAGTTAATTGTGATATCGCCTGAGAAATTTTTCAGACGCTTTACGTGTCTCTACAGTAAGAATTTCTAAAGAAACCGTTTCTGTAGTTGACGTAACATTAAGGCTACGAGTAGATAAGTAGTACTTGTTACCTTCTTTGACTACTATAGTGATCAAAATGAATACTTTTATCCTTAAGATTTGACCCCTATGCAAACTATTTAGGTAGAGCTATCCGACCATAATTATTTTATAAATTTAGGAATTAAAGATAGCTTGTATTAACTACTGTTATCTGTAAACAGAACGGATAAAGTAGGCAATACTGCCAAAACGATATTGATCTCTTTATTGTAATATGGACCCAATACATTATTAAAGCCATCCCGTAGCAATAAACAAACATTTTTGAATTATTCCTCTCCGTACCGTCCTGTCACGGAAGCGTTCAATTATTAATATCACGGGAGGTGCGCTAAGGCAGTTGTTACATGAATAATAAAATGCTAGAATACACAGTGAAACAGTAAGAAACTGCAAGGTGCACAATGGAGGTATGAAGGCAACAGTGTATCTTTATGCACGTTGACAATGTGCATTGTGCCTAAGCGAGCAGTTTTAATATTCTCAGTCTAGATAGGAGTCATCTCAGCCAGTTTGCACTACAAGACTCTTTATACATAAAATATATTAACGGGTACTTACCTCGTAGCTCGAAACTGGTGCAGGTTTTTGTTAGGGCGATCTGAAATGAATGAAAATACAATTGTTAGCTTTCAGGATAGTATGAAACGAAAATGTATTTTAATTGGTAATACACGAAATTATGAATTTATCAATAACAATAAAAAATCAAAACATAGAGGATCAAGCAGAGTAGTAATTATTTTAAAAATCTTTAAACTTTTAAACATCTAAAAGAAACCATATTGCTAAATTGAACTCGTGTCACTAAGGTAGGTACTGATAAATAAAATAATCATTGAGATAAAAAGTGTATAAAGGGTTTTGAATTTAAAAAAAAATATGAAGTACCTACCTAAAATAAACTTTTACCTAAGATAGATTCAGAATAAGTACTGAAGTACTAAAGTTTCAAAAGTCGATTCGAATTAAACAAATAAAATCACACACTAACATTATCAAAATGCTGAACCAACAAGCATCAAAACTTTATTTTCATAGGAACCATCCATTTATAATAACAGCACTACGGCAGTGTATTATCTCCAACTGTATTTGAATTCCTTAATGCACCCGTCTAGGGCCGAAGTTGCGTGTTTGCTAGTGATGGGAAAAGTCGTTTTATTTGGTATGAAACGCAGCACGATTTTCGTGATTTATATTATGAAGCAAACTGAAATTCAAAAGCTTTCGAAGAGCATTACCAAGCTTAAAGATTTAAAGCTCTACTAAGAAAAAAATATTTTAGTAATTATGAAAGAAACCTTCAGCTAGACGTTGCTAATACCTAGCCAGATTGTTGTTCGATAAATCGGGAATAACAGACATTAAATTGCCAGGTCACAGTATAGAATCTACAGTTTTTTTTTTATTTGACACCTACTCCAATACTATGTATCTATCATGTGTGTGAAAATAATTTTAATTTGTTAACAACGATTGTGCGGAGACTTCAATTAACGCATGATTGCACATCTTAATGATGAAATTACATAACTTTCCGTACCAATACCACTTGCATTCCGAGCACATCCCTAACATTAACATATGAATGTGATTCGCGGCACATCTCACTACGTTTATGTTAACGACTTCTTACTCATTTGAAACGTCACCAATGTTTATGATAAACAAGACCGTGGAACAATAAACTTGCAGCGTAGGTGTATTACTATCTAGTTCCTTTACCCCTTAAATCAAAGCAATAGAGTTGAAGTTTGAATGATTTTATGATAATAGTTGATGCTCTTTTATCGCATCTTCACAGTGAATCAGCTATTTCAAACTAATTAAAGATAAACAACGCTTGATGCG
Source organism: Ostrinia furnacalis (assembly GCF_004193835.3). Lineage (NCBI taxonomy): Eukaryota > Metazoa > Arthropoda > Insecta > Lepidoptera > Crambidae > Ostrinia > Ostrinia furnacalis. The sequence continues at coordinate 248,456 of NW_021133257.1, read as the reverse complement.
TGCCCATCTCAGTAAGTTTGGGGCCTCCGAACATCTGATAAAGCTTTAGAGTTCCGTAGATAGGCAGCATTATCAATTGAATATATCTGATACTAGTCTTCATTGATGATAACAGTATACTGTTTTGAATTTATAATTTAAATTATTATGAAAATAAAAAGTTATAAGTATAACCAAAATACTGCGGTCTAAGCCCTGCAGACAGATTTTAAAAGAGGAATTTATTAAAAGTTAGCATTGAATAAAATGACGAAATATTTATATTTGGCAATTTACTTACTTCGGCCAAAGTGCAATCATCAAAAAACATTCTGCCGACTTTTCAATTAAGAATCAATTTTACGATTAAACGCTTACAAAAATTAAATAAACAACCGAAACCCCAGCGGAACCTTCTGTCCGTCCAATAAGAACGGTTTTTTAATAAATTAAGTGCAGGCTAAATTAACTCTTCGACGGTGACGGGCGACGACAGGCAGACAAGTGACGTGGCCAGCCATTACTTGGAGGTCGCTGGCCCTTCAGGTGAGGCCAAAGTCATTCTGACCTCCTAATTGTATCGTAAGGATTAAATTAGAGAAAATCTCTTTAAAGTAAAACAAATGACTGTCTATGACAATCGCAAAGGCGCCTGGACGAAATTTAAATGGCGCGTGAAACAACTGAAGGTCGAAAGTAAACTGCTGTAAGCACTGGCACAAAGAACAATAAAACGTCAATTTATTAAAAATAAACTTACTTTTATCGAATATACTTGGGCACAACGTTGAAATTCAATCTTCAAGAATTAGTTGTTAAAATAAAAATATACTTCAATCGATATTTTTATCCAAGAACTAATTATTGAGTGTAAGATATACTTGATTATTTTATTGACAAACCCGGCTTACAGATAAGTCATTAATGCCGGTCATCCATTACCTTTATCTGTTGAGTTTAGATATGACATGTCTGTTAAGATGAAATTTCATCCGACCCTACTAAAACCGATATTAGGACAACTTGGGCAAGAGTGGGTAAATTAAATTTAGATTCTTGTCCTGTTTTCATTTGTCAAGCACCCTTATAATAAGCATTTAGAACAGGGTAACTAGTGGAGACACTTTAGGTTTTTATTTTCGAACAAATAAATTTTCAAACTTACATCATTGTAAGACATTGAATGAACCTAAGAATGCCTATGAATGAACTTAGTAAAAAGTGTTATTTAGTTATTTGCATAATTTTATGGTTGCTGATTAATCAATCTTATAGCCGAAAGACATTAAGTCTGCTTTATGTACACTGCTCTATGTGCATATCAAGTTTGAAATAAATAAATAAATAGTCAAAAGTTATTATTGGATGGTTTACACCCTGAGACTGAGATAAAAAGATGTTTTTTCAAAGGTGTAGAGATCACATCAAATTAATCAACAAGAGCAATGATAATAAAGGCGATTGTTACAGTCAAAACTCCGGTCATTAATTTTGTGAACCACCTTTGACTGAAAGATGTAGTTAAAAACACCTGACTGATTTTGACAAAATGTTCATGACTACGGGCATCGGTCAAAAAAAACCACTTCATACTGAAAAAATTATACATTTTCAAGAAATAGTTAATACCATCAAAAAAATCAAAAATCAAAATCAAAAGTATTTATTCAGTTTAGACCACAAGTGGCATCTACCGACTCTACTTTCTGTGTGACTATTAACATGTTAGTTTAATAAAAGGGGCCCGTATCCATAGACAGACCGCAGATAGCATCAAACACATAAACACGAATAAAACCTCACGCCAATTGGCTACCCTTTCATACAATCCATGGTTATTGGAAGCCCTTGATACGAACCCAAACAGAAATGAGCCAGTTTAATTGAATTTAAGTGTCCTCGAATGAAAGGGTGGCAAGAATTTAAACGTAAGTAGCGATAGCAAAATATTTTGGAATTGTCGTCATGGTAGAAAAATTGCTACTTTAGGGGCTGAGGAATACTTAAGAAACTGAGACTGCTGAGAACTTACTTACATCGTTTCTTAGCAAAATCAACCCAGCAACCATTGATTCTTCACAGTTAATGAAGAGCTAGTATTTTCTTTCTATAACCTCTTTGTCAATAGATAGTTATCTGGTTTTTTTATTTTATTTATTACTTCCTAGGACGCTAATTTTCTAAATGCTAATTTGTCGATTTATCCATTTAATTTGTTGTTTATTTGAATTTAGTTAGTTTTTTATGTAATAAGGCAGGTATTTGACCGCAATCGCACCTGGTGTTAAGACATGTTAGATACAGCCTAGGATGGTACATATCTGCCCTGTAAGTGCCTATTCATTTATTATTTGCATAAAATCTTATGGAAGCATTGTCAGTCAGTCTATTACTTTGTGTATAGATATAGGATGTCATTTCCTAATTATAGAGCACACTTTGTCTGCACTCTGTACTTTACTGACATATCTCTCAAAGGTTACAATCTCAACTTTTTAAAGCCAATTACAAGCAAGAAATAAATTGCCTGTAATGATATGCCAGGTTATTACACGATTTTAATACCGAATAATTGAAATCCGTAAGGCTGTCGTTACGTTTTTCCTTTCAAGGTATTCATAACTATTAAGTGTAATTAATATTTCAATGTTATTATATTATCATTGATATGCATCATCATTGCCGATCAACTTCATAAAACGGTCGATTTAATCAACTATTTTAAGACAGACATTCTTTTAAAGTATTTGTAATTTATCTTCGCTTATACATCAGTATTGAACATTAGTTCTACTTGAATCATCAAAAGTTAGAGTGTTGTCCGATTTATAATAATAAAAACTCGAATTGTTTAATGACCACTTGCAACAGTGCAACGATTTGTGCTGCTTCTGTAGGTGTAGAATCCCAAGTAAAGTGTCAAAAGAAGCCGATATGTGTATGGATCAACGTGTGAACGCAAAAATCCGAAAACATGTGCATTTATAGGGGGTAAATAGGCCGCAACTCGCGACGTATCAAACAGTTGATACATGTCTTTTTCCTTACTTCTTCACATCAGCCGGGATATCTTTTTAAATACTGGTGTGATTTAAATGAATTTGGTATCAATTTAAAGTTAAAAGTTTAATCTTTAAAATGGTGCTACTTTTTTTGTTACTAACAAATTCGTTAGTACACAAGATCGCGTGGAAACAACTTCATGTAAGTGATTCCATACTTTTGCTCGCGAGTGTACATTTTAAAAACATGTATGGCTTCCTTCACTAAGCAAAACAAGTTTATCCAGACTGTGTTTAATTCGCACTATTTGATGTGTGTAATTTTTTTCCCCCTTTTTCATTAGGATTACTGATATATCATTAGCTAAAAAGACTATTGAAAATTAAGATTCTAAGTTGATTTGTTGAATTTATGAATATTTTTCATGGTAACTTTGTGATACATGATTTCATGACATTTTAGCCAAAAAATGCTACATGTTTTCTAAATATTGAAATAATACGTACTTATTAACAAATAATTTGCAAAAAATAGTTTAAATGTATTTAAATATAACCACTATTAATAATTATTAAACATAAAACCCTAAAAAGATTATATATTTTTAAATATAAGCACACATATGTACGGGCCTCTCAGGCCCCCACGTCAGTATTTACGTGAAATTAAATCCACCTCAGTACCTAAAGGTTAAAAACACCTAACTGATTTTGACAAAATGTTTATGACTACGGGCATCGGTCAAAAAAACCACTTCATACTAAAAAAAATATACATTTTCAAGAAATAGTTAATACCATCTACCGACTCTACAGCTTTCTGTGTGACTATTAACATGTTAGTTTAATAAAAGGGGCCCGTATCCATAGACAGACCGCAGATAGCATCAAACACATAAACACGAATAAAACCTCACGCCAATTGGCTACCCTTTCATACAATCCATGGTTATTGGAAGCCCTTGATACGAACCCAAACAGAAATGAGCCAGTTTAATTGAATTTAAGTGTCCTCGAATGAAAGGGTGGCAAGAATTTAAACGTAAGTAGCGATAGCAAAATATTTTGGTATTGTCGTCTTGGTGGAAAAATTGCTACTTTAGGGGCTGAGGAATACTTAAGAAACTGAGACTGCTGAGAACTTACTTACATCGTTTCTTAGCAAAATCAACCCAGCAACCATTGATTCTTCACAGTTAATGAAGAGCTAATATTTTCTTTCTATAACCTCTTTGTCAATAGTTATCCGTTTTTTTTTTATTTATTACTTCCTAGGACGCTAATTTTCTAAATGCTAATTTGTCGATTTATCCATTTAATTTGTTGTTTATTTTAATTTAGTTAGTTTTTTATGTAATAAGGCAGGTATTTGACCGCAATCGCACCTGGTGTTAAGACAAGAGATACAGCCTAGGACAGTACATATCTGCCCTGCAAGTGCCTATTCATTTATTATTTGCATAAAATCTTAAATCAACCTAATGGAAGCATTGTCAGTCAGTCTATTACTTTATGTTCAGATATAGGATACGTTTCCTAATTACATAGCACACTTTGTCTGTACCCTGTACTTTACTGACATATCTCTCAAAGGTTACAATCTCAACTTTTTAAAGCCAATTACAAGCAAGAAATAAATTGCCTGTAATGATATGCCAGGTTATTACACGATTTTAATACCGAATAATTGAAATCCGTAAGGCTGTCGTTACGTTTTTCCTTTCAAGGTATTCATAACTATTAAGTGTAATTAATATTTCAATTTTATTATATTATCATTGATATGCATCATCATTGCCGATCAACTTCATAAAACGGTCGATTTAATCAAGTATTTTAAGACATACCTACATTCTTATAAAGTATTTGAAATTTATCTTCGCTTATACATTAGTATTGAACATTAATTGTTTAGTTCTACTTGAATCATCAAAAGCTAGAGTGTTGTCCGATTTATAATAATAAAAACGAATTATTTAATGACCATAAAGTAAGTATCTTTATATCCCAGATGGCTTAAAGAAGCAAAAGAAGGAACGTTGAAATAATATTTACAGGTTCTGTGTTTAATGTTCTCAATAGAGAACAAATAAAGTTCATACAAAACCAATCACCAGTACAGTTAATACATTGATATGCATCGTACATTGGCACTAGTAAATCCATACTTCATGTAGAACAAGTTCTGTTTGGAACTGACCAACACATCATAAACCAACAGATACTTTGGAGTCGAGAGGCATCTATCTTACGATATATATCTGTGAGAAATGGTAATAGCCTTTTAAGAATAATTAGCATCTTATTTCGTTAGGTGCGGCCTGTACTATCCACAGCCCAATTAAAACACCCAGTTAATTTCTACTTGAAGTTTTAATAAAGTTCTAATTTATTAATGTCAGAAAGCATACTGTATTTGGAATAAAAACATAGCCCTCCTTTTGGCGCAGTCGGGTAAAAAGTAAAAAACACGTTATACCTCTATTTTAACTAAGACAATTAATGAAACAGCTCATCGTCAGAAAAAAGCTGGAAAACGTAGCGTAGGCAGGCCTCCTACTAGGTGGACCGACGATCTGATAAAGGTGGCGGGAAGAGCCTGAATGCGTGCAGTGCAGGACCGTTCATTGTGGAAAACCTTGGGGGAGGCCTTTGTCCAACAGTGGGCGTCATTTGGCTGAAATGAACGAAGTTCAAGTTGCAAAGTTAGTCTGACAGTTTAGATCTCAATAAATAGTACTGACTTGTCAGACTAACTTTAACTTTTGATTTCGCACGTCTCGAATAGAACGTCTTCCTTAAATTTGTCAGATAGCTTTATTTGTTGTTAAGTTTCTGTTTAAATATTAGAAGTTCAGTTTTTTTTAGAAATTATCTAACAACGGCCCTTACTTTGTTCATGGGTAGACTAGCTGTTCTTCGTGACCTGTGGTCTTACTATCATGTGGATGGAATCGTTTATTAATATGAACTCGGTCAGGAGCGAGGCGTCCCGCCGAGTAACAATCAATTTATTGTACTAGAGGAGACAAATTGCGTGTGTGCCGGTGTCCCACACCGCGATATAGATTGCTATCTCTTTATTAGTGTCCCGGGTCATTTGTTACGACTAATGTGACCCTTGGTGTGGGTGGGAGTTATTATGTTCCTTCAGTAACACTCTCGTTAAAATGTTACGGCGAGATAGCATTAACAATCAAAGTTGATATAAAAACAATGATACTTACTACTAACCACCATACTACTAACCATTTTCACCATAGAGTTAAAAGTCATTCATTTTCAGCAAATTGGCTTTTGTAAAGCGCTTTTCACGTCTCAATTTACTTTAATTTAATTAAGTTAGGTCTAGACGCCATCATCATCATTAAGCTAACGCTTTTCTCAACTTAAATTAAAAAAATAGTTCGACCAAAACTTTATAATGTAACAGTTAGTTACAGAGAAATTCCACAAAACCTTCCATCAAAAGACGAACGATTCCTACGTCCCAAAGGAACATCATTTGGACACTACAAAACAAACAAATACCTTTTCACCTTTATTTGGCGCGTGGAACATTCGTAAGATGACGTCACAGCTGTAGGCCCGTCAACCGCATGTCACTGTGACAACTGACAACCCGACGCGGGCAGTCAGCCGTCGATTAAACGTCAATAACGCCAAGCCGGCCGGCTCGGACGTGTCACGTGAGGAATGTACGTCACTTTTGACAGCGATGCGCGCAATATTTTTAAATTTAGCATTTTTTGAAATCATTTTGTACGCTGCCACTCGCTAATTGGGACACTTTTTGCATGTGTTTGCTTAATAATTCTGTGGATGGCTGCAGAGCTACATTCAAACAAATTNTTTTGCATGTGTTTGCTTAATAATTCTGTGGATGGCTGCATAGAGCTACATTCAAACAAATTCCTCTAATAGCGAAACATATTCAACAGTGTATTGGATAAATATTGTACCTTTATGATGGTAGGTATACCTTGATTTAAAATCATCAAGGATTTAATAAAGCAGTTATAAATGCCATGGCGATAATTGAATTCCAGACAAATTTAGTTCCCATATAACACGACACGGCAATCTGTCTTGTGCAAATACAGATTTTCGCACCAAGCTGGGATATACTGAAACCTTTTGACCAAACCATTTACAAAGAAATACAGCGCCTACGAGTGTTGCAATCTGCTGCCCAATTGAAATTCGACTTTGTTGGTTCCAAATAGGGTGTAAATTGGATGGTTGGTGTTAGTGCAAAGAAATGCGTTATGTTTATTTTGCGAAATCCAATTTTCTGCTGACATCTCATCTGTCAAATGTTAGCGTGGGGGCTGCAAAGTCGTCGAGTGCAAAAGTGTCCAAGCGGCACCGAGAGTCGAGAATGACGGCTAATCTTAAGAGTACTTTGATGGATTAGACTGGGATAGTTTATTTAATTACAGAAACAAAGCGTTGTGATAAACGCGCGTTCATTTTATTTTTGATACATTTTGATTTCACTGTTTGCTCACGAAAATCCGAAACGTTTCAATCTTATTATGATACTTATTACTATCGAATCTCATTTATTGTTTCTAAATCCACTTTATCTGTCTCGTTGTTAAATTAGGCTGTATTTTACACAATTAAGTACAACTTTACCCGGATCAAAAATGTTTTGTTTTTACTTTAACTAAAATTAAGAAAAGTTTTTACTAGATTAGATATCGTTTAAACTTTAGATTTACATCATGAGTGATGATCAGCACTTACTTACTTCTACTTAGTCTAGATTCTAGATACCTACCTATACTGTCATTAATTTTATTACATTAATTGTCATTAATATTCATTATCATTATTCTAACATTTGCCCTTGGAATTCAAAGTATTCAAACCCGAAACTCCCGCGATTTAAAATCACTTTGAATAACCTGCCGCTTTAGAAATCCGCATGCCAGCCCAAAAACGCCTCAAACGCTCGACGAGTACTTTATCAAGTAATTGCTGTGCTTAACCAATTTGGCGGCGAAGAAAAACGCGACCTCCTATGCACAGTCGAGTAGGGTTACCAAGCATATTATCAATTTTTTTTCGTAGCATTCATGTATTTTTAGTGTGGTGTAATTCCACATTACATAAGTAAGTAATTATGTTAATGTGTTTAGTAGTCCATAAATGTCATTTTGATATTATAACACATTATACCTATTTTTTCGACATTAGGTACCTAGTACCTACACTACATGATACGGAGGGCCGACCCCAAATAAAATGGGAATGGGCCAGGCTTTTGCCTGGTAGAAAAAAGTACTTGCACTACAAACATTTATTATCATAACTACCTAACACTGTTATTCATTATTGGCAGAATTCAATATTTTTAACGCCTGTAGGTACACTGCTTGATGCTGAAAAGGTCCTCCAATATTCATACACAAAGTTTCATGCAGCGAAACTTATATTTTATCTTGGCCGCTCCATCTTACCAAGGACAACCTTGCAAAAAGTTTTACACAAGATTATTTAAAAATGGTCGTGTTCAACGTTACCCCACATACACTGTACAGGAAATTTGTTTTAAATTTCGACAACAATGGGGAGATCGGGCCAGGATAATTGCGACGCAGCCCGTGACGGACACTGGAATAAATCCACCAATGAACGGTTAATGATAGCTTACGAGAAACGAGGCTTCAATGGGACCCTGTGCGTACAATCAAGTGAAAAAATGTGGACGCATTCCTTTTTTTTAATATCCTGGAATTTTAGAGGTCAATCTTTAAAACACTATAACAAAAATTAGTCCAATCCCCTTGTTATTTGTAAACGTAAGTTACAGGCCTTGCGTCCCGCATTGCCCGCATTTTCTAAACTCCAGTTTAAAAATAAATCAGCATTCAGTCAGTCTCAAATCTGACCTTACAGAAAAGAAAAAGAAGAGTAGGTAAGTGATTACGTCATATCAAGGAATGTGTAGGTTTGTTGTCGACACGAAAAGAAGAAGATATCAAGGAATGCTCAGAATCAGTTTGCTAAAATGCTATTTTGGGTCGTTGCTTAGGATTCATTTAATTTGTTGATATGGAAACTAAATTACTCAAAAGAGATAAAATAAAAATACTAAATAATTATTCTATAACTTAATATTCGAAATCCTTGGGGGAGGCCTTTGTCCAGCAGAGGACGTTTGGCTGAAACAAAACAAAAAACAAACCTACATTAGATCCATCTATCTTACAAAAATAAAAAAATATCACGCACGTGTATCTGACTGTACTTACGAGCAATTTGCAGAATCGCATGACTGCCGCGTCCACTTGCGTACACAAATAAAGATATTTGGAAAATCCTGTTGTGCAGTTACACTATGCGGGAAATTGATTGAGACATAGTGTAAAAACGCACTTCAGTTACTTTCGCCGTGCATCGCCCATCATTCGGTGTGCTTTGTCTTGATCAATTTTCCGCACAGTGCTATGCCATTAGGGCTACCTAAAGTAAAAGTTCTGGAACACCAGCCGACATGCGACGTTACAAAAATTAAATTATACACTATACCAGTGACTCTTAGGCCTCTTCTTCACGGCAATCACTTAAACATTGTAGCAACCCTTACAGCATTTATTTATTACCTAAAAATTATTGCCGTGATCAAGTTAAATGGGAACAAAGCGATTTCCAAGTCGTAAACAACAACAGTAACCAGCTTATGAGATATGGATTCACGATTAAAAATAGTGTCAAAACAAAAATAGCAACCAAGGCAATATTTCAGTTCTAACTATACTTATGGAAGTGTACACTTAGACAAGTGACGCTAAAGTTAAACATGTCGATAAATCATGAAGATTATAAATCGGTTTTACAACCAATAGGTGATCTCGGAAACGGTGATAAATCATACTTGAAATAGGGTAGTTTCGTTCCCTGGAGTGACATTAAAAGATTCCAGATAAAACTATCACACTCAAGCGGTCTTTTCCGAATGACGTTAAACTACAACTAAAATCAGTAAGTATTATGTATGCTTACCATTAGTTTAAGTTAGGTGAGCTCGCTAGCGGCTGCGTAAAAAAATGACATGAGAATGTATGACAGATTGTACACTGCCCCTAGCGGCTACTTTCAAGAACTAAAATCTTCATCGATTTTTTTTTACTCACTCGCTAGCGATTAAAGCACATTTAACCTAGAGTCATGGTAGGAAGCACACTTTTAAACAGCCGAAGCCCAAATCTTATCTATTAATAATAATATGGTTACTGAATAGACGAATAATAATGAATTAATAGTCCGTTATCAAGTCAGTTTAAACAATAATAACCCAAAGGGAAAAGTTACACGATAACGCAAAGACCAATAAAACTATACAATAATTTTGTCCAACCTTCATTATTTTGTGTGTTAGTTATTTTGCAGTCGTATTTAGACAGTAAGGGAAAATCCCAAGGTGATATTAATTTATTTATTAACATCAATGTTTCCTCTCATTATGTACTGAATCAATTAAACACAATATCTCAATAGGAAGGATAACGAGAATGACACTAAATATACCTATCATTAATAGGACTACGAAAGGATCAACATGCTTATCAATATTTTGCGTAACACGGGTATTATTACCAGGGTGCGAGTCAGTCGCAACAGCATTCTGAGGATCCTAGCGGACAGATACGCATCGCCGTTACGGAAGTGTCTTGTGCAGACTGATCACGGGGCCTTATCCACCCCCACGATAGTTCGTCTCTACACAGGATACAGTTTACGAATTTTAATTTAATTTGTTGTGGTTTTTCTTTTATGTTCATTTCATTATGTTCATTGACTTTTAAAATTGTCTGGAAGGTAACGAATTTTTAATTTTAATTTAATTTGTTGGACTGCTTTAGGGCCTTTAGTAGTCTAAGGTTGAGTACTTCACCATCTAATTTAACAGTAACTATAACGATAACCGGTGTTTTTTGTATACTTTTTATATGTAGGTACCTATACTACGATAACAGTAAATGATATCAGATAACGGCCTATGATATAAATTTTATTTCTAAAAATACCTAAATTGTGAGTTACTTTTTAGTAAGGGAGAATAATGATGACTGGTACCGTGGAAAATATCCAATGAAATTTATTTCTATATTTAAGGATAATACACAGCATAATATCGATTAAGGTATGTTCATGTTTTAGTAATTAATAAGAATATAATATATCCATCATTTTAATTTTCCTTTTCAATTTCCGGTCCAATTACTAATTACAGATAAAATTTGGCTATTAATACGGTGCTATACATGTAAACGTTGTTTTATTCGCGCGTATCTCGTTAGCACAGGAACGTGTGCTGTCTGTCAGTGTAGTGACAATTTTGCAGCCATGAAGATTGTCCCAGCGATTATGATTTTCGTATTCCTGATCGGATCAGCAACATTGCGACAGATGCATCCGCTCNTCAAACAAATTTCTCTAATAACGAAACATATTCAACAGTGTGTTGAATAAATATTGTAACTTTATGATGGTATACCTTGATTTAAAATCATCAGGGATTTAATAAAGCAGTCACAAATGCCTTGGCGATAGTTGAATTCCAGACAAATTTAGTTCCCATATAACACGACACGGCAATCTGTCTTGTGCAAATACAGATTTTCGCACCAAGCTGGGATATACTGAAACCTTTTGACCAAACCATTTACAAAGAAATACAGCGCCTACGAGTGTTGCAATCTGCTGCCCAATTGAAATTCGACTTTGTTGGTTCAAAATAGGGTGTAAATTGGATGGTTGGTGTTAGTGCAAAGAAATGCGTTATGTTTATTTTGCGAAATCCAATTTTCTGCTGACATCTCATCTGTCAAATGTTAGCGTGGGGGCTGCAAAGTCGTCGAGTGCAAAAGTGTCCAAGCGGCACCGAGAGTCGAGAATGGCGGCTAATCTTAAGAGTACTTTGATGGATTAGACTGGGATAGTTTATTTAATTAGGTACAGAAACAAAGCGTTGTGATAAAAGCGCGTTCAATTTATTTTTGATACATTTTGATTTCACTGTTTGCTCACGAAAATCTTATTATGATACATAAGTATCATATTTAATAAGCCTAATATTTAACAACGTGACGGTTAAAATGGATTTAGAAACAATAAATGAGATTCGATAGTATTATTACTATTTATTATTGTTTCTAAATCCATTTTAACCGTCACGTTGTTAAATATTAGGCTGCATTTTACATAATTAGGTACTACTTCACCCAGATCAAAAATATTTTGTTTTTTACTTTAACTAAAATTAAGCGAAGTTTTTACTAGATTAGATAACGTTTAAACTTTAGATTTACATCACTCATGATCAGCATTTACTTGCTTCTACTTAGTCTAGACTAGATATTTATATAAACTGTCATTAATTGTATTACATTAATTGTCATTAATATTCGATTAATATTCATTATCATTATTCTACCATTTGCCCTTGGAATTCAAACCCGAAACTCCCGCGATTTAAAATCACTTTGAATAACCTGCCGCTTCAGAAATCCGCATGCCAGCCCAAAAACGCCTCAAACGCTCGACGAGTACTTTATCAAGTAATTGCTGTGCTTAACCAATTTGGCGGCGAAGAAAAACGCGACCCCCTATGCACAGTCGAGTAGGGTTACCAGGCATATTACCAAAAAATTTTCGTAGCCTTCATGTATTTTTTAACCGACTTCAAAAAAGGAGGAGGTTATAGTGTGGTGTAATTCCATAATTACATAGGTAAGTAGTTAGGATAGTGTGCTTAGTAGTTCATAGAAGTTATTTTGGACTAACACACCTACCTATTTTTTAGACATTAGGTAACTACACTACATGATACGGAGGGCCGACCCTAAATAAAATGGGAATGGCCCAGGCCTTTGCCTGGTAGAAGAAAGTACTACTACTACCTAACATTGTTTTTCATTATTTGCAGAATTCAACATTTTTAACGCCTGTAGATACACTGCTTGACGCTGAAAAGGTCCTCCAATATTTATACACAAAGTTTCATGCAGCGAAACTTATATTTTATCTTGGCCGCTCCATCTTACCAAGGACAACCTTGCAAAAAGTTTTGCACAAGATTATTTAAAAATGGTCGTGTTCAACGTTACCCCACATACACTGTACAGGAAATTTGTTTTAAATTTCGACAACAATGGGGAGATCGGGCCAGGATAATTGCGACGCAACCCGTGACGGACACTGGAATAAATCCACCAATGAACGGTTAATGATAGCTTACGAGAAACGAGGCTTCAATGGGACCCTGTGCGTACAATCAAGTGCAAAAATATGGACGCATTCCTTTTTTTTAATACCCTGGAATTTTAGAGGTCAATCTTTAAAAACTAAAATAAAAATTAGTCCAATCCCCTATTAATTTGTAAACGTAAAAGTTACAGGCCTTGTGTCTCACATTGCCCGCATTTTAAATCAGCATTTAGTCAGTCTCAAATCTGGGCTCAAGGAAAAAAAAATGAAGAGTAAGTGAATATTTGACATAATATCACGGAATCCTTCCTAATAATTTATTTAATTTGTTGATAAGAAAATAAAAATATTTAATTTTCGAAATCCTTGGGGGAGGCCTTTGTCCAGCAGTGGACGTCATTTAGCTGACGTCAACTAGTATACAAAAGGAAACAAAATTAACATGCACGTGTATCTGACTGTACTTAAGAGCAATCAGCATTCTGCAGAATCGAATCACTCCCGCGTGCACAAATAAAGATATTTGGAAAATCTTGTGGCGCAGGTACACTACTTATACGGGAAATTGATTGAGACATAGGTAGTGTAAACACGCACTTCAGTTAATTTCACCGTGCATCGCCCATCATTTGGTGTGCTTTGTCTTGGTCAATTTCCCGCTACCTAGATAAAGGTTCTGGAATATCAGCCGATATGCGACGTTACAAAAATTAAATGTATACTTTATACCAGTGACTCTTAGGCCTCTTCTACACGGCAATCACTTAAACATTGTAGCAACCCTTACAGCTTCTATAAATTACCTACCACAAGCTAAATACATGGACTGAATTAAAATTATTGCCGTGATCAAGTTAAATGTGAACAAAATGATTTCCAAATCGTAAACAACAACAGTAACCAGCTTATGAGATATGGATTCACGATTAAAAATAGTGTCAAAACAAAAATAGCAACCAAGGCAATATTTCAGTTCTACACTTATGGAAGTGTACACTTAGACAAGTGACGCTAAAGTTAAACATGTCGATAAATCATGAAGATTATAAATCGATTTTACAACCAATAGGTGATCTCGGAAACGGTGATAAATCATACTCGAAATAGGGTAGTTTCGTTCCCTGGAGTGACATTAAAAGATTCCAGAGAAAACTATCACACTCAAGAGGTCTTTTCCGAATGACGGTAAACTACAACTAAAATCAGTATTCTGTGTGCTTACCATGAGTTTAAGTTAGGTGAGCTCGCTAGCGGCTGCGTAAAAAAATGACATGAGAATGTATGACAGATTGTACACCGCCCCTAGCGGCTACTTTCAAGAACTAAAATCTTCATCGATTTTTTTTACTCACTCGCTAGCGATTAAAGCACATATTTTAACCTAGACTCATGGTAGGAAGCACACTTTTAAACAGCCGAAGCCCAAATCTTATCTATTAATAATAATAATATGGTTACTGAATAGACGAATAATAATGAATTAATAGTCCGTTATCAAGTCAGTTTAAACAATAATAATCCAAAGGGAAAAGTTACACGATAACGCAAAGACCAATAAAACTATACAATAATTTTGTCAAACCTTCATTATTTTGTGGGTTAGTTATAATTTTGCAGTCGTATTTTGACAGTGAGGGAAAATCCCAAGGTGATATTAATTTATTTAATAACATCAATGTTTCCTCTCATTATGTACCTACTGAATTAATTAAACACAATATCTCAATAGGAAGGATAATGAGAATGACACTAATTATTATCATTAATAGGACTACGAAAGGATCAACAAGCTTATCAATATTTTGCGTAACACGTTTGTGGAGTGACGATTACCGGTGTTTTTTGTATGGAGTTTGAAATACTTTTGACGTTTGTCAAAATTAAAGTAAGGTGGTGCAAACCAGCCTAAATTTGACACTGAGTAACGGACAATAGATATAAATATAATTTAAATACTTTTTTTATACAGTGTGAGTCACGTTAAAGTGTACATATGAAAATAGGTGAAACTAGACCTATTTTTATCGACAAAAAAGAGGTCAAATTTTTTTTGAGTTTTTATTTTTATTTTTTATAGATTTTTTTTCTTCCAGTTACTTATTGTAAAGAAATCGTAATAACTTTTAAACTACCTATGAGGTATATCCTGATAAAATAAAAACAGTAATAATGCTAAATAACAGGCGATACTAAAAAAATACATAAAATACTCAGAAAATGCCAACAAATAATAAAAAATGATACTTTTTGAAAAAAATCTGCTTTTTTTTATAAATTTCTCCAAAAAATGCCCCTATAACAGGTGGTTTTTATCTTCGTAAAACCAAAAATCGCATGTCTCTATCCCTATCACAACGTTTGCAATGATCGTTTGAACTAAGCCTCTCCGGGCGCGCCATTCAACGCTTCGTTAACAACGAAACTTAAAATGGCTCTAGATTTGTATTTTGATAAAGACAAGTTAGATTTCAAATAAAAACAAAAGATTTCGAAGTAAAATAAGCATTTTAGTTAAAATTAAAATTGTCCCTACCTGTAGCGGAGAATAATGTTGTGGCAGGCCTTTGTTCAAACGATCATAGCAAATGTTGTGATGGGGATAGAGACATGCGATTTTTAGTTTTACAAAGGTAATACGATAGAGAATAATACAAAGTAATAAAAAACTACCTGTTATAGGTGCATTTTTGGAGCAATTTATCAAATAACCAAAAAAACACGAATTTAAAAGCAGATTTTTTTTAAAGTATCTTTTTTTATTATTTATTGGCATTTTCAGGGTATTTTATGTATTATTTTAGTATCGTCTGTTATTTAGCATTATTACTGTTTTTATTTTATCAGGATATACCTCTTAGTTTAAAAATTAATACGTTCTCTTTACAATAAGTAATTGGAAGAAAAAAAAATTCTAATAAAAATTTGAAAAAATCACAAAAAAAATTTGACCTCTTTTTTGCCGATAAAAATAGGTCTAGTTTTACCTAATTTCATATGTACACTTTAACGTGACTCACACTGTATACGACAAATGATATAACGGCCAATGATACCAGATTTAACCATTAATCTAAATTTTGTTTCTAAAAATAAATTGCAAGTTACTTTTTAGTAAAGGAGAATAATGAATGACCGTGGAAAATATCCAATGAAATTTATTTATTTATTTAAGGATAATACACAGCATAATATCGATTAAGGTATGTTTATGTTTTAGTAAGAATATAATATATCCATCATTTTAATTTTCCTTTCCAATTTCCGGTCCAATTACAAATTACCGATAAAATTTGGCTATAAATACGGTGCTATATTAACGTTGTTTTATTCGCGCGTATCTGAGTAAAGAGACATCGTTAGAACAGGAAAGTGTGCTGTCAGTGTAGTGACAATTTTGCAGCCATGAAGATTGACCCAGCGATCATGATTTTCGTATTCCTGATAGGATCAGCAACATCGCGACGCATGCATCCGCTANATCCGCTCTCCGATGAACTGATCAATTACATCAACTCCGAACAAACTTTGTGGAGAGCAGGCCGAAACTTCCCCAGGAATACACCACTAAGTTACCTCAAGAGGCTTTCCGGGACCATAAAAGAAGACACAAGGTATGGCAACAGTTTTGCTGGGACACCTCCACGATACAAACATATCGATAAATGTAACTTGCCAATTATTTTCGACGCTCGAGTTGAATGGGAAAATTGCCCATCTTTATGGGATATTAGAGATCAAGGAGCTTGTGGGAGCTGTTGGGCCGTGTCCGCTGCGTCTGCCATGAGCGATCGACTCTGCATCGGGTCAAAAGGAAGAAAGAAAGTTTATTTGTCGGAAATTGACGTTATAAGTTGTTGTATGTTTTGTGGTAGCTCATGTAAGGGGGGTGTATTAAGCGAAGCATGGCAGTTCGCTCAAAATAGAGGAATCGTCTCAGGTGGCAAATACGATTCAGGAAAAGGATGTAGACCTTACACAATCCCGCCGTGTGTTCATATTATGACCAATTTTTATAGTCCCCCAATTTGTGGTCATGATGATGACCATTTCAATACAATATGTACAAACACATGTCAAGGAAATCATAAAATATCATACTGGAAAGACAAGGTGAAATTACGTAATTTTTATAAAATGACAAATGAAACGCAAATAATGACAGACATATACATGAATGGGCCTGTTACGACGTCATTTTATCTTTGTGAAGATTTCTTTAATTACAAATACGGAGTATACAAGTATACAGGCGGTAAAGTGTTAGGACTTCATTCCATTAAGCTGCTAGGTTGGGGCGAGGAACGCGGAGTCGCTTACTGGCTGGCCGCGAACTCTTGGAATGAGTATTGGGGCGATAAGGGATTTTTCAAAATCATACGCGGCATCAATCACCTTGGTATAGAAAGCATGGCGTGTGCTGGTGTATTTTCTTCATATTAATATCGACATTAGTCCTACGGCGTCGGTGTTGCCCAAAACTAAGTACATAACTTGTAGGCTTACACAACGGGTGATTATTGTTTTGTAAGCAACTGAAAAAGAGGTTATCAGTTAAAATATTCATTTTATATGAACAGTATTATGCTAGTAGAATAAATTATTTGAAAACGAAGTCGTTTTTCTTTTCATTATCCTTTCTCAATTTATTAAGTATTAGCTTTTGCCCACGGCTTCGCCCGCGTGAAATTCAGTTTGTCACAGATCGTTATAAATTATAAAATATTATTTTGATGTTTATACAATAGTATTGTAAAATTTCATCAAAATCCATTGAGTAGTTTTGGTGTGAATGAGTAACAAACATACATCGATATTTATCTGTACTTTTCGCAATTTATAACATTTTGTAGGATTAGCTGAAAACTGAAAGAATCTTTCTTTGTAATTTTTTTGCAGTAGATCCAGGGTACATAATTTCATTACGTACGTAAGTACCTACTAAGTAGAGAAGAGCTCTCAAACCTAATGCCTGATTTTGGAGATATTTCTTCATGATATTCGACAAATAATAATCTAAGTTTATACAAACCCATCGATGTTCAGGGTATCTGGTAATTTAAAATTGTTTTGAGATCAAGATCTTCGTAATATTTATTAACATTTATTTACTTTAGATATTCGCAAAGTGACAACAAATTCCAATAGACTTCGTCAAATTCAGATTTAAACAAGTTAAACAAAAACTGAGAAACTCGTTTCAAATCGAAACTTCCCTTCGAGTGTTTTGATCGAATCAAAGGCTCGAATTTGAATCGTCTCAAAGATGCTACTTATCTACTTGTTAAATACAAAATTTAATTCAGTAGCTAATTTTCTTCTGTAATTATATTTCATGAAAATAAATCAAGTTGGAATTTAAAGTAATTTATTTTAAGTAGAATTGCGAATTGAAACAAAATCTAGATATTCGAGCAGATGAAACACGGTAGGACTCAGCAAAAACTAGTTATTTATTTATCATTTTATTGTTACTAGCTGTGCCCGCGACTACGTACGCGTGAAACATTGGACTTTTATACAATTTTCCAACCCCCATTTTACCCTCTTAGAAGTGGAGTTCCGTAAAATTCGTTCTTAACGGATGTCTACCTACACCCTTTAAGGAACCTACCTGCCAAATTTCAAGTTTCTGAGATTTTGTAATTAATCAATGAATGGTATTTCGCTTTTATTTTATAAAAGATGTTAATACGAGTATGTTATGTAAAAATTCACCCGAAAACTCTATTAAGAACTTAAGAAAATTATAATGTACTTAGTCAAATTTCACATTTCCTTCAGAGTACGAATAATGTGTACTACACACCAACTTACGGTCCACCTTTTCGCAGTTTTAGAGTTGTTCCTAATGTCTTTCATACGTGACTACTCGTACATCTTCTACGGCAAAATACACCATTATACTTATCTTAGTAACTGTAATGGAAACTTTCATTAATGCTCAAACTTCATTCTTGAATCTTCAACTTGAGACCACTTTTCTTCATTAAGCAAATGTACAGTTAGCTCCAGAAATATCTTACATTTTTAGAATTATAATAACTTTCTATCGCAAAAATATTTCAGTTGAATCATCAACAGCCCTTTACAGTCCACTGCTGGACTATGAGCCTCTTCCACTAAAGTGGGGGGTTTTGCCATAATCTCCACGCTTGGCAGGCGGGTTGGAGATCGCAGTTTAAAAGATTGATGTTTTTCAGAGAGCGCTGCTGCCCATTCTCTGTTAGATGTAGTCCCTAAGTCGCCTCTTACGACACCCGCGGGAAGAGTAGGGGTTGGTGACAAATGTATTCTACTCTGCCGTCACCACTTTCAGTTGAATATTGATTTATAAATCTTATCAGTTTTACTTAGATTGTTTTATGAACATGGGATAAAATTATGTAGTAAGGTTTACGTAAAACGTAGAGAAGTAAACGTAGTAAAGCGATTTTGTTCATTAAATCCATTTTTAAATTAACTTGATTTTAACTTGATGATTTAATTAAACTTACATACGAATTCATTAATGGTAAATATTTATAAAAACACGTCCTTTATATTTAGCCCTTTATTAGTGATGCAGATTGTACTGGCCGCATCTTTACGAGTAGGAAGGCACCATTAAGTGCCCCAAAGGACTTCTTATTACAATAATAATAAGAGTCTTATTACGGTAAACTATTACAAATTACTATTGAAGTTTGTTATATTGCTGTTCTTCGGACAATATAGAATTCCCAGGCGGTCGTCTGTCATCATTTAATTACTAATGATCACACTATGGTGGGTCTTTTGTCTGTTTAAATATCGCAAAACAATTATTAATCTCATAATGCCTCTATAGGGTCCAGTGATTTATAGATTTTCATAAATAAGGACTTGAATAAATAACTTAACTGGTTCTTTCATTTTCTTGCTTGGTGCAGTACGAGTATATGAATCTAACTCATCAATCAAATCCAGAATTTGTAACGAAACGTCCATTTATTCGAAAGGGTTATAAAAGTTTAACGAAAACAAAAGCGATACGATACATTAAAACCCCGCGTTTTGATCCATGACTTTCCAAAATTAAACCATACAACCATTAACTTGGGATAAGTCACGGTCAACCTTAGCTAGTCAGGAATAATCATAGTAATTACTTTTAGAGTAACGGCCATCGCTCACTCTCCATTAGAGTCATATAAACAAATCATCCGTGACGTAGCAACGTTAATATCTACTCATACAATGCATATTACAATAACAATCGAGACAGGAAGCCTGTAAACCGATTATGCTGATCGCTCGTCAGTCAAATGACATGGACACAATCGATTGCAACCGATTATGAATAAGATATTGCTCTGATTTTATCTAACGGTACGCAAGATGTCATGTGAATCGAATAATAATCCGACAAAAAGTTCAAGACACTGACTGGAAGCAAAACAAATCGATACAGGGTGAAATTTATATCGTTGGCATCATTTTAACATAAAAATTTACTCATGATAGATACATAACATTACCCAAATATAAGACAAATCCTATGAGTTTTTGTTCTTTTTTATTATTTATTAGGATTAGTGTACTTACTCTTATAAACTCTTTAAAACTATTGTAACATATAAGTTTTTAAGTATTGCAATTTGAAGTCATTGGATTAGTCTCTTATTTGAGGAATGTACTATGTATCATGAGTAGAGTCTTATTTTAAAAGGATGCCAACAATTTCACCCTGTATAAAAATCTTATCAAAGATCTAATGAAGTAGTTAATAAGGATGTAGATTATTTGCAAATTATTTGCAGACGCTGACGGTCCAAGAATAAGTGGTCAGTAAGAATCCAAGCAGGAGTAATCATTCTGATAATTTGGCATACAAAACAAGTTTCCAATTGTCCGTAATTACGTAAATTGGACAAAGATGGAAGACTTGCCAAAACAAACCCTGATGATTCTGTTTGGAAGCGCGTACGACTGCAATTCTTTTAATTCCAATACTTTTTGAAATGTAAAGTGGTAACTACATATCAAATTATAGGGCTCATCTTAATTATTATAGGTACAAACCTACTTTGAATGTTACCTACTAGAATCTGTTTCCTTAAAACTTGTATCATCATCATCAATAAGACACTTCAATGCACAGTTAGAAAGTACACTTTACCTGTAAGTTAAGGATTTCAAAAACATATTTAGTAGAGACGGTGATACTAAAATTAATTTATTAAGCAGGAAATGAGATTTAAATATTATTTCATAATAAAGATACTTTTTTAATCAATTGACACTTACATGATAATATCATCATCTAGTCAATATTAGTCAAGATGTGCCACGTTACGTTTGTAATTAAATGGTAGGTAAAGAGAAATACTACTATGTAGTATGTCTTTTGTTTTCTGTCTGCTTGTGTAAACGAGTTAAACAGACAATGTTTCACAGTTGAACGACATAAAGACGCACAATTGACCGTGGCAAAGGTCGCAGTCAGTTCCGAGACAATTTCCAATTCTAAAAGAGGATCAAATAAAAGCTGGATAAATTGCGGTCCTCGCCGGCCGATTGGCGGCGCTGATAAAGCCAAAGCGACTGGAACAATAACCGATGCACTTCCTCTGACAATGCTCGCCAGTCGCTAGTGATGGACTGGTGCCGGCGGCGGGACACTGGGGCAAAATTTGGATGAATTAAACGGGACACGAAATTTTTCAAGTCTTATTGAACTTTGTGTAGAATTCGATTTAATCAGTTTTGTGTATCTGAGTTCTTTTATATTATTTTAAATATGATTACGTGTGCTAACTTGCCTCTTAATAGAAAAAAAAAATTACTGAGGAAGGTAAAATAACAATTTGACGGGCAGTCAGCTTATAAATTCCGTGAAGTTACTTAATTATTAACCGTCTTTAAAAGAAGGAGCATATTTTTGTTTCATATTCTTTACCTATGTTCGTTCATCAAAGATTATTTAATACAGTGTAGAAAAACTAATAAAGTTTTCAAATTAAGAATTTTTAAAATGGTTCCGCGAAAAAGTAGAGTGATAGTGATTTAATAAAGTTAGAAAAAAAAATCATAAAATCGGCAATAATATTTAAAGGCCCCATCATTGTAAGGCTGTGCAATAAAATGTTATAAGATGCAAAATGAAACTATCAAAATAAAATACTAATCAAGGAAGTCCCAAATCTAGGAACATCCTTTCGAGCCTGTCCCATCCCTAGTTGCAAGAAACGGCCGCCAAGCACCGCGGCACAGTAATTTATACAACGGCCCGAGATCGCAACGATACGGCTCTAAACCGATCAATAATCGTAGAAAGTGATAAGGGGCCAATGGGAAACTATCAAATTGAAACGTCAGCGGTATGCAATCAAACGTGGTGCGATTTATTACTGCTTCCGTCAAGGCATGGTGTCAATTTTGTGTTTGTTTGTAAATAAATAAGTAATTGTAGCAATTTAACTTACTGAGTTTCTTTGAGGCAGATCTTAATCGCTCTTCTATTGTTACCTCCGCATTCCCGTGGTTAGAGAGCAAACTTCGAAATATTGAGTTAGATCCCAGATGGAGCACACATTTATTCACACTCTAAAGATATTCCCAAATAAAATTGCAAACTTGAACCAACTAATTTCTTTAGTGAAAATGAAAATCCACTCTTAGTTTGTAATATCCCCAACATTGACTCCTTTTGAGCATCAAACCTGAGACCGTTGTCTTCTTCTTGCTAAACTGGACCCAACAACAGGATTCGACGACCGCCTAATAACTTATACACTTAATCAAGTATCGGAAAAGACTGTCTCAATTGACAGTGTTAATTCCTTTCGCGATGCATTAAACTATGAATGATCATTCACCAGTCATATTTAATAGTGTCGTAAATTAGTATAGATAGGAAGTCACTGGTTTCGCCGGTAATTACACGGTTCCACCACGTCGGTGGTCAACAGGTGTAGAGGAAATTAAAGTAAACGTCCATCATGATTGAGCAAATAATCAACTCTTGTAGAATCGATGACTTCATTAACGTTGCGAGTATAGCCTGTGGGTAATCGCAGGATCATCTTATAGCTGATAACATTTTAATTAAGATTGCTTTAGCACTGGCTTTATTAAGATCCAGTTCAGCTATAAGGATCATACCGGTGGGTCCTGCCTGAGATGCAGTTTGATCTAGAAAATTCAGGTTTTTCAATATTTGCATACTGATGGGAACAAGCTTTACTGATGAAGCAGTTTTATAAAAGAGCTGTTAATAGAAAACATTACCCTTTTTTCACTTAGCAAATCATTTTTGCCGCTTCCGATTGATAAAAAGTTGACATCTGATTTGGTATCAAACGTCAACTACATCCTTTCCAAATAGAGACAAAACGCCAGACGCTAATCGACATAATCGGATGTATTTATGTCACTGATGATGACCAGATTTCTTTCATGAATGGCAAAAAAACTCGAGCTTCCGAGCCTTTTTTAATTGACAGAAATAGGCATGATAATAAAGTGACAAAACAAGATTGAAAACTGACTCTATCATCGACGGCTGTAGATTTTAAAACACACGTCGGCGTTTTCAAAAAACTTGATAAGGAGACTCTTTTGAGCTATGACATAAAGTCACAATAAATTAGTTTTCCAAACTTGGATTAGCATGGACATTCCATTTTGCTCTTCAAAATTAGACATGTTGCTTAAGATTGTTAGCATTATGACTGGCATTAAACTCCGGCTAGTGAGGCACGGGACCAAGCACGCACAGTTTGTCTATGGCACCAAACACAAATATTATACTCGAACAAGCAACGACGGAATAGCAAATCACAGAGTATTTGTCTAAGGCGTATTTCGACGGTATTTGTAAACGTTCAATACAGTTAGCTCTCGATGGTCTACACGCATTTATTTGAGGTTTGAACATTTTAATGTTACAGAGTGAATATAGTTGCCGCTCGATGAGTAACTTTGAATCTTAGTTTGAATTAGAGAGTAGGGTCACCCTCATAATGTATAGGTTTCTACCCAGTCTACTAGTAAACGGACTCTACGAGTTATTGAACGTAAGACACACCAAATTTCAACTTAATTTTAATAAGTTCGAAGGCGAGAATATTAAAACTACTTGCTTAATTGTATTTTGATAACACTAAGGCTGAGTTGCACCACCTAACTTTGACCGTAATTATGACGATAACCGGTGTCTTTTATATGGAGTTTGACAGATTTTTGACGTTTGTCAAAGTTAAAGTAAGATGGTGCAACCCACCCTTAGGCTGGGGCTTAGGCATCTTACTTTAACTTTGACAAACGTCAAAAATCTGTCAAACTCCATACAAAAAACATCGGTTATCGTTAAAGTTACGATCAAAGTTAGGTGGTGCAACTCAGCCTTAGAGTAGGCGCACACCGTTGATTTTTCGTCGGCCGATAGTTTAGTCGGGCAGTTGATCAGTATGGGCATGTATCCCATAGTGCGCACACTACGCCGATTCGATTTGGCCGATTCTTCATACAATTTAAAATCGGGCACAACTATCGGCCAACTAAAAATCAACGGTGGGCGCCTACTCTTAGGCTGACTTGCACCACTAAACTTTACCCCAACTTTACGATAACCGGTGTTTTTTGTATGGAGTATGACACATTTTTGACGTTTGTTAAAGTTAAACCAGCCTTAGTATTTCAAAATACTTTTATTGTATTCCTTTGAAAAGGACTGCCTAGTAAGTCAACATAACTGGAAGTTTCGCCTATCCAAATGTTTGACTGGTTATCAAGTTTTTCCTTTAATAGTTTCCACGCTTTTTATTAATAAGTCCATTCATTTCCGTTAATAAGACATGATTTGAAATCAACACCCGTAAAAATATTTGCGGCTATAGTGATCCGTACTTAACGTACAATAAACGTTTATATTTGTCATCAAAGCAATAACGCGCATGACTACGAAAAAATTAAAGATTTTCTGTTGACTAAACCAAACAGGTTGAAAAAGCGGTCAAAATTAGATAGCGGACTACTCAAGAGGGCTATGAGAATGTCAATAATGTAATTAACACTATACTCACTTAATTAGGCATGAAATAAAAATCATCGGCTTACAATTAGATGAACTCATTAATTGCAAATACAAAGAACAAGCCTAAATTCTACGAGTATTTTTACACCTTTTTTTGCGTCGGGAGTTAAAAACAAGCTCCATTCACATGGCCTAAGAATGTTGTGAATTTAACGTTACAAGGTTTCATCATTGTAACTCAACAATAAAGTACTCGTACACTACATTAACCAATGCGTTTTTGCCACCATAAGGCTTCGATCGCTGGACACTTGACAAAAAGCCGTCCGATTCTTACGAACTTTAGTAGAGCCGCTTGGCAACTAAAAAGTTTATTTTATTCATGTAAGAAACATCCAGTTTATGTTAAAATTCGTAGTGTAATGGAAACAATGCATTATGCATCGGGCTCGGTTGACACAATGACATATGGAGTAACTTTGGTTTGACGTTAGGTTAGGACAGGATGGGCTCGAATGCAGCGACATCAAATATTTTATTTTAATGTAAACCCCGCTGGGCATTTGTTAACGAATTTCACTTTCAATGAACACCTGAACTTTAGAAACATGCTGTTTAGGTATAACCATTATAAACATTTAAAACAGTCTCACTTAGTGCTCTAGGTTCAATTGCAAGATGGGAAACATTTACAATCAGTATAAAATTCACTTAGTTCCAGTTTTTCAGGATATTCCAGACTTGAATCAAAGTAATAATGACTTCATCCTTTGGAAGACATCATGGTCCGATCCGATCGAGTCAATCAGACACATGTAGTAGACTAAAAATGGTTGTGTGACAACATGGTTATGACTCTAGTTGTTACAACTCCGTGGAAAGTAAGCTGAATATTAGCAAAACAACTGGTTCAATCTNTTGAGTAAATATTTTTTAAACTTATTTTTGTTTTAATAACATCCATTGTCCATACGCATCTCCCGCTAATCAGCATTCTTTACAAACAATTACCGATTTCTTGTTCAATTTATTACGATAAAAGCCAATGCCAATGTTCGGTTTTAAGTGGGGCTGCGCTTGCGCATAATTGGAACTCCTTTTTGCACACGATCCGAATACAAAATGTCCGAGACGATATTCCGTTTTTTATAGATCAGCGGACACTTCTTACTATTTCGGAATATGCTCAACTTTTGTATGGGCTCCTTCACTACATTACTGGACGCAACGACATTTGGGACTCATGCAGAATTAGTAATGGAATCTGCTGCTTGTATCGACATAATTGTATCGATAAACAATACGATGCAGGGAATATTTCTTATAAATAATTCCTTTTTTGTTATGCGGTAAAAATCTGTGCTCTGCGGTGATCAAAGGCTTCGAGCTGACGCATGGTATTACATATTCAATTAAATTCTTTTAACTTTTTATTTTAAGTTCGTTTTTTGAATATCGTATACGGAAGTTAGCGAGAGAGCTTTCGTTCTTGCGTTGTGGTGAAACACTTTATGTACTTACTGATTTACTGTACAATTTACTTACTTCACCTGTTAGTTCACTTAGTAACTGTTCACAATACAAAAAAGTTTATATTATGGTCTTTATCCCAAATAATAGTGCCAGTTAGCTCGGCATGTCATATCAATGATACATTACATCCCACTGATACCCATCAGCTTTGGCATTAAGCCCATCGATGTCAGATATCGGCTACATAGAACAGAAACAATATGTGGGACAGCTAGGGGCGTGACCTGCGCGTGGGCACAGCGTCGGTGGACAATGTTCGGCGATCACCGATACGGGCCCAAATATTGAACCGAGATGCTATCGTAATTATAATGTTCTTTTATTGGTATTTACTCAAGCACTGTCAGCAACGCAAGTTCACTTTTAAAAATAATAAACCCTATTTCAAATGGAATAAGAAACAAAATCAGCTTTGTTTCGGTATAGCCGTATCACTATCAAGAATGTGATCTAAGCTTTCAAATAATGCGATGATGGGAATTTATGTGATGTTTTTTACTAAACGTTACTTTAATAGCGGCTTGTATTGCATATGAGGCCTGATAAGAATCAGATTAAACTTTTGCAAGCGTGTCCTAAATTATCATAAACACTGTAAAGTACAGAAAACAAAATAGATTAGCTGTGCTTCCTGATTCTACCTACATTTCTCCGAGACCTCTAAGGTTAAATAGTGTTCCATTTCTCCAACCGTTTTTACCTACGCAAATCATGTTTTACTTCCGCGGTACTCCTGCCCACGTATTCAATCCGCACGTGAACTCCATGTCACGATGTCGCCACTAATTAAGGCGCACACGACACGGGAGCGCGTCATGAGCCGACACGGGATCATCACATCATGACTGCTGCAGCAAATGAGAGCTATTAGTACACGCCACGCGGAACCAAGGAAGGGTTTGCCATCGTCTTGGGACGCAGCGAGAGACGCGCTTTAGCGGGAGCGTAGAGCGGGTACAGTAAACAAACTTGGCTAACTCGACTATATTAAGGCGCACACGACACGGGAGCGCGTCATGAGCCGACACGGGATCATGACATCATGACTGCTGCAGCAAATGAGAGCTATTAGTACACGCTACGCGGAACCAAGGAAGGGTTTGCCATCGTCTTGGGACGCAGTGAGAGACGCGCTTTAGCGGGAGCGGAGAGCGGGAACAGTAAACAAACTTGGCTAACTCGACTATAATTAAGGCGCACACGACACGGGAGCGCGTCATGAGCCGATACGGGATCATGACATCATGACTGCTGCAGCAAATGAGAGCTATTAGTACACGCCACGCGGAACCAAGAAAGGGTTTGCCATCGTCTTGAGACACAGCAAGAGACGCGCTATAGCGGGAGCGGAGAGCGGGTACAGTAAACAAACTTGGCTAGGCGCACTCGACACGGGAGCGCGTCATGAGCCGACACGGGATCATGACATCACGACTGCTGCAGCTAATGAGAGCTATTAGTACACGCCACGCGGAACCAAGGAAGGGTTTGCCATCGTCTTGGGACGCAGCGAGAGACGCGCTGTAGCGGGAGCGAAGAGCGAAGAGCGGGTACAGTAAACAATCTTGGCTAAGGCCTTCTATATTAAGGCGCACACGACACGAGAGCGCGTCATGAACTGAAACGAAATCATGACGTTATGATTGACACAACAAATGAAAGCTATTAGTACCAGAAGGTAAGATACCAAATACAAACAAAATATGATACCAGGCTCCTGATAAAAAAAAAAACCTTAAAAGCTTCGGTGTTCGAATGAGTCAAATCAAAATAGTTTTATGGAAACTCATACTCTTCTTGACCAAAATGCTCAGTAGTTACCTGGATATTGTTATTTCATAAAGATAAGTTTAAGGTATAAATACCTAATGATAGAGGAAATAAGAATCCGCTACCTCTTATGTTCCACAGACGTTTGCTAGACGTAACATGGGAGATCTTGCAATTTGTTACATAGTCTCACCAGGTAACTGTTGTGAAAACACAATTATATTTACACCATAATCGGAGTACGTAGTCGTCTGTTTTTAAGGTAATTATATATATTATTCTGATTATCTTGATTACAACTAATTAAAGCTTGTAAAGCAGCAAATGCTATAAATACAGCTTAAATATTTGCGACATGAAAATATCCCTCTTCTATAATAATATCTTAATCTAAATATTGGTGTTGTGTGGCTAAAGCCTTATTCCCATTGCGTTTGAAATTTAATATTATGTCTTTATTTGTATTTGTGCAAATAAGTCCATTTTTTTGTCATATTGAAAATTTCAAAAACCGGACTAGCTTTTAGATTCTGTGCTTTTACTCCCGATCTACGTTTTATCTCCCGATCCCGTGGCCATTGCTACCAGTAAAGCCGATACGGACTTTTACGTCCACAGATTGACAATTTGGTCAGGTATTACCGTATTTCGGTGGCAATGAATAATATATTAAGATAAGGTACGATTTATGAAGGGCGGGTAGGGTTTTAATCTCGTGCAACGACCATAACAAGACGTATGGGCAAATTACTGAATCCGTTATGTGAGAAAACGATTTAATAGACCCTCAGTCTACCTGAGTGCCACCTTAATATTTTATTTAGAAGATCAAGGGGATTAATATGCGTGTGGTTTGCTTTGCTATTAGGATCTTCATCAGTACAAAACCATAACGTGCATGGCTTTTGGATTTTAACTGGATGTTTATCTTACTGCACTAAGAAGGGTATTTAAAACATTTACATGCTGTTTAACCAAGCTCTGATATCCACAGAGCCCACAATGAACTTTATGCTGTGAAGATACGGTTGAAAACTAAATGACTTTTTTAGGTCTGGTTAAGGGTTATTTAACCGTTTGGATATCGAAATGGGTACCTAAACCAATTAGTTTACTTAAATCGACGAATATTCCGAAATGCCTGATGTTAAAAATAAACTAGGTAGAGTTTTTGAAGGGCGACATCAGCTGTAATTTTGGTTCTAGATCCCACTAGCATTAAATACGATTAAATATATATTTTACATCAACTTAAAATTATTGTAACTGTGCATGTAGTATATTCGCTGTAAAATTACAAAGCCATAAATTCAAAGTCAAGTATTTTTTTGAGTGCAAAACAGAACAAATTACCAACACCATGCCCGCGCCCACCCATCGAACAAATAAAATATCGGGTCTGCCACGTATCTTACTAGAAAACCCAAATAAAATGGGGTCTATGCATATTAAAGTATCATCATAGGGAGGGATGGTGGTTTATTTGTCACCTGGGTCGAGTTTACGCCCCTTTTATTGAACAAGCCAGTGTCAATAGTAAAAGGCGATGTGGTCATTCTCTTTTTATGGGGCCACAAATTCTTTAGGACGACGTAAACACAGCATTGTTTGTCGGTAATTTACTGACAATGTCACATTAGACACAGATTCTTTAATAGTTTGATTGGGCGAAGCTTTTGTCACAGGGTAGAAACAGAAAAGCTCGATGAGGCAGTAACATTTATGATAAGGAGGAGCTTTCTTTGGTGTACCTTAATATTACTGTTCTCCGATTATATTAATGATGATTTCCCCATATTTCAATTTTGACGCGTAAGGTTAAAAATTTTATTAAATAAATAGTTTTTACTTATGATATGCTCAAAAAATTCATAGTAGATACCTAAAAGTTGTTAGTATTGTTCAGCGAGATGAAACCAGTACCCAAAGTTTAAAACCGACGAAATAAAAGCTGGTAATCCAGGTAGAACGAAAGCAACATTTTAAACAAGTCAACTGCACAGAAGCAAAAGCTCGGAATTCATGAGACAGAAAATTTACAGCGCACTAAAATTATCATTCACGTTGAATTATTTCTGGAGCACAACTAAAACTTTATCCGGCTGTTTAAACACTTAAACGGCTTCCATAAAAATATTAATATATCCACAATTTTAATAGCGCGACTCATAAAATATTCATATACAAAATAACACAAGTGTGCTCGGGCTCACAATAAAATTCAATCATGTTCGCGGGCGTTGCGTTTGCGCAGCTATAATGTTTTATGGTGACGTTGCTCCCACGCTGCACGAATCATGGCACGGTAAAGATGAATGGACACAGCTCTGGAATATATTGGGCACTCGCCACGAACTAAGTTTCATGTGTGACGGTGTTTAATATCTGTTTAAGTCAGCATCAAATGTGACGCCCAAAGTAGCCAAAAAGTTCACAATATGACGGCTTTGTTACAATTAGAATAAGGTTTATGTTTTCAACATTTTGACCGTTTGACGCTACCTTATCATACATAGGTAACATTATTTAGACTAGATATTTTGATTTTATACATCATTTCGATAAAATCAAGGTGTTATTTAGAACCAGTAAATCTCAGTGTGGTCCCAAGTAGTTTTTATCCATTGATGATAATTATGACGTAACTTTGAAAATCCTGCTATACAGACGAAAGCACATCAAACTACTCATTATTGTTGCAAAATCGCCCTTATTACTAACTGTATAAGAGGCCATCGTGTTCAACTTGACGTGCTGTCGCCCGCACCTTACGAGTCTCAGTAGCCGTGCAGTCTCATTTAAGAATCTTATCAGACTTACAGATAACAAACTCTTAAACCGTATCAACGCCATAATTATTGAAAGTCTTTTAATCTCAACAAGCACTGTTTTATGGCAATACGAGAATAAACTAGGACCTGAGTTGAGGACTGTCTAATCCATTTTAATAGACTATTTCCAAGCTCAAATGGACTATATTAATTATTTCCAATTCCAGTAGCATGTGCAGATCTTTCTGCATTCCAAGTGCCCCATAGCATCCCATTGGACCTTAATTTTCTCTCACTTGAGTTTTCCTCCTTCTTGGCTCGGCGCCAGCAGACGATTGACTTTATGCTAAGTCTAAATCTTCCTTCATGTAAGTTACACAGAACAATGACTCTAAAAGACGCTCAGCGAAGATATACGTCTTGATATTATGTATATTGCGTTATCAATCAAAGTCGCAAGTATCAAGATTGTTGAAGCGGATTATTTTATTGGGAGAATTTTGCGGCATTATTTGTATTTTTTTATTACGACGTGTTAAACAATAGATCTAGAGCAGTAGAAATAGAGCAGCGACCACGACCACTCTGGCAAGAGTGTAGCGAATAAGAAGAAGAAGCTGTAATAACTAAGATTGGAACCAAAATGTAACACAAATTCAAATGCGTAGACCAATCCACATTGTACGCGCAATCTCATGAACACATACCTATATCAATTTATGAATTCATTAATTCAAATAATGCAACTAAAGTATCAAAACCTCTCAGTCGCAGTATTGAAATACCTTAAAGCGCTTTACAAAAGACAGTAGCGAACTGGGGACCAGCCGCCCTGTTCAGATAAACGCGGGTCAAATGGCACTGCAGTGTAGCTTCATAGATATTATTCTAGCTAAAGCTACAGACGGGCATCTTGCTCGTACAATGTTGGTTTAATTTACTTTTAAGGAGCTTGATAAACGGTAATCAAAGGCATGATATAGGTTTTGTCTATTTGGTATTAGCATTTTAGCGTTTGAGAAAAAGCGGAATAGCGTAACATGACTTTTTATACTACGGCTTACTACACTAAATCTTATCACTGATTACAACATTCCTGAAGAAGACAATGTTAACACTTCAAGCAAAACAAGGAAGAGTAAATGCTCTACGTACTGCTTTCATTACATACTGTAATGTATTATGGTCATTAATTCGCTGTTATAAATTGTCAATGCTTATGTAAATTACAGTTTATGAACGTCCTTGCGTTTTTGTACATACATATTAAAAGCTAATTTGAAATCTTAATATGCGTGAAAATTACTCCAACTTTGTTCATTTATTCGGTATGTTAAGTTAAATTTGGTCAAACACGTGAACACTTTATTCCCATGGACAATGGTTGCTTTTGAAATTGATTAATGACACAACAACCTCCCATATTAATACGTGAAACAGTACAAAACAGCTGCCATTTACACCTGTACATCAAAATCACGCTATTGTTTCGTCTCCACGTATCATTTGTTTGATATCTCTATAACCAAGCTTATTATTAACACAAACCGATAGGAATCTTACGAAAAGGCTTTAAAATACGTTATTAAGGCTCGCGCACACGACCCTTTTAATCTAAACACTGGCAGTAATTGGACGTAAAATCTTTTACAGCTCATAGACAATATTTATGACGACTTAATTTTCTTCAATCACATTAAAAGTAGTTAGCAATATTAAGATTACTCGTAGCTTATCCAACTGAAGATTTTACTACCTTTATAATTAGCCGTAATAAAATATAAAAGATTTTTTTTTTTTTTTTTTTTTTTATGCTATCCAAGGCAGGTATTTGACCGCAATCGCACCTGGTGTTAAGTGAGATGCAGTCTAGGATGGTACATATCTGCCCTGTAAGTGCCTATTCACTCTCGCCTTGAAAACTTAAATGATTATTAACTTGCCTTGAAAACTTAGATGAAGATTGAATAATTTAAATGTTACCGAGTAAAATTTAATTTAATACATTGTTCAAGTTATTTAATCATTCACAGCAATAAATATTTCGCTAATTGAATTGGAAATTACAGTCCAGTTATTATTCATTTCATTACCGTCGGCTCCTTTATACCTATGCTATAAAAATAAACCACCAAAGACGGTGCAGATGTGCTCGAATATTATTTTATTGAAAATTATTAAAATTAATTGCAGAAAGGAAACGCGTAACAACACTTCACGTACTCTCTTTATGTACGGACGATGGCACATCAAACTATGTAAATACTGCGGCATCTTTTAACAGTGTAATAATTTGATTTGCTATCGACTGTGCTTTGATTGAATATTTTTATTTATTGACTCAAAATACGTGAATGTTCGTTCACACGGCGAACATAAGTCGTGTGCGCGCCCCTTAACTTTATAATCGGGGGCATCAATCAAGCAGACCCCTAATGAATCGTCCGTTTGCTTAAGGGTGCGCTTCGATATCTTACACGCGATAGGGTTACACAATGGGAGGTATTTTAGAGATCCTTACTGAATGTCAAATTAAAAACAACTGTTTCTTTGTGACAGACGAGATAAATAGCCATCACTTATCAAGATTAATTACCTACTTGGTATTGGTACTTGGTACAAAGAGTAGCTACTTAGATTATTAGTTTTATCAATCGATGGCACGGTGTCGTTTTCGAGTCAACTAGAATTACAGAATATTACTAGGTTCAGTTACTGATTCCAAAATCTACTAAAATATCACATAATTACTCATCATACTAAGTCTAACAGCCGCTAAAAGCTACTTAATAGTATTAAATAAGTACAGTCACTTATAAAACAAAATTAAATAATTGCTACTGAACAGTTCCTAAAATAGAGGCGCTCTACATTTGTCTACTTTTTTAAACTTATTTTAACATTTTATTGTTTTCGACGTCTGGCGGAAACGAGATTCGAAAGGGTTAAATATTTTTTCTTAATGAGTTACACTTTTATCACCGCACCGGTTGTTTGTATGTACATTTACATATTATATCATGCATAACAGCCTAGTTACTCCGTCTGTAAACGGATGATTACCTTAAAAATACGTGCGATTGAACTACCTAGATTTCATCATTACAATATACATCCAAGGTGTCGTAAAAAAAATGTTGGATTAAGATTAATTATTTAACAATCAATGTTTACAATCATAAAACTCATTTATTTATGCAAGTAGGCTTTTAAAAAGCACTTTTACACGTTCCGGTAACACTGGGATACCCAGTAATATCCTACTAACTGCTTCAGGACAATAAATGGGCCAGTGCTGAGAAGATCAGCAAGATAATAAAAAAAAACTAAAAGTACCTACTTAATTTAAGTCTTCATCGAGCTAGTCTAAGAACGTAGTTTATTAACCTCTAAAATTAAATATTTTTAAAGTATTAATAGTTAACCGATGTTATCGTAAGTTTGTTTATTTGGGCATAATTTTCTCCCAGCACCGTATCACAGCTTGTGAATCTTATGCCCATACATTTAAGAATCACCTGGCCATCCACCGTATTTGGTGCTTGTACTATGAAGCTACTAAATGATGAATGAACTGTACCGATCTTTATCAAATGCCATGACCGTCCTATCTGGTTCATTGTTAAAGCGCCATTGTCGTGTTATACAGGGTGATTTTGTTATCAGTTTCCAAATTTTTAGGAGGGACTCAGAATCAGTAACTTAATCGATTTACATAACGAAAACATAAAAAAAAAAAATTTTTTCATATTTAATTATTTTTATCCGTTTCAAAATTGGCAAACGTGGATAATTTGCTTCATTCATAGAAAAATGTACACACAGTTAGCTGCAAAGCTTAATAGACAGTGGTGCGCGAAATTAAACCTTAACCAAAAAAATTAAGATAATTATATGGGCGAATTAGACTTTCATTTTTTTCTCGAAAATTGCCACCATTAAAAATANTTAGGAGGGACTCAGAATCAGTAACTTAATCGATTTACATAACGAAAACATTAAAAAAAATTTTTTTTTCATATTTAATTATTTTTATCCGTTTCAAAATTGGCAAACGTGGATAATTTGCTTCATTCATAGAAAAATATGTACACACAGTTAACTGCAAAGCTTAATAGATATAGTGGTGCGCGAAATTAAACCTTAACCAAAAAAATTAAGATAATTATATGGGCGAATTAGACTTTCATTTTTTTCTCGAAAATTGCCACTATTAAAAATTATTAAGATAAAGTTGTATTGTTAAATTGTTCTATAGAGCTTATTAAAAAAAATGATACTAATTGCAAAGTCACCCTGTATTTATAATAGAATGGCTCCTGTCCGTGACTCCGGTGCAGGATCCAATTCAAAGTGGAAAGATAACTGGCAACTTTTACACGAATATAATTATGGGCACCATTAAGATTTTGATTAAAAAATTAAACCACGTTGTATCGTCCACGGGTATCTAATTGAAAAAGTTAGTAAGCGGGCAACCGTGGCTAGTAATACCGTACCTTCATAGAGATATCTAATTCTATACTAATTTAAGTGCTCTAAGATTGCTAAAATGTGAAAATAGCTTGAAAACCTTTTTAGAGAGATAAATAGGAGTGACGTCAAAGGTCAGTAATAATTTGATGAAAGGTAAATTATAAGCAATCCCTATTATTATGGTAAAAAAACAGAGGTATCTTACACATTGCAATTTTACAATACAATAAACGCTTATAAAATTGTGAAACGCATATCTTGTTACTTTATTAAAAATGTTCTTAATACGTCTGCAAAGTAACAAACAAACTTCCACTATCTACAATACTACAGTTAAATCATGATAGATTCCAATCAATCCAATCGCTATCAAACAAATACTGACAAATTGAAACCTAAAGCGATCTTATCAATGTCGCTGATGAAGATTTTCCATAACATTTCAATAAGCCAAGTAGGTCAGTGGGCATTAGTACTTTCTAATAATATTACTGGTTATAATATCAATTTGTTGGACATGATGAGTAATTACAACGAGCCAGTGCTCTTGACAAATGGGTTGTGAAATATGTACCGTAGAAATTTGATTGGACCCGGTGCTCGTTTTGGGCTCGGATCTAAGAAGAACGGTAAGAAATGGATATGGCAATAATGGTTTAAGAATAGAATCTCTATTTTTAAAAAAATCCATTAGTAGTGCATTACATTAAATTAAATTTATGAAAAAGGAGAAAGACGGTTTTGTTGTATGTCCAAATCTAAGCCCTATTTTTGCATACATTGAGCCTAAAGTTCTCCAAACAGAGCCTTAACTTCCTGGAACTGTTTAACGAAATATAGACCTAATGCAGCCGCTGCTATAGGTGCAGTCAGCGTCAAATAGTTCTTCTTCTTCATCGCTACACTCTTGCCAGAGTGGTCGTGGTCGTCTCACCAGGTCCGGTGGCAAGCCTCACAATCCGTCGCCATTCCGTCCGCAGCCTTTCTTGTGCACTCGTGGAGACTGGAGTGGACCATTGAGTGCGGTTTTTACCTGGTCAGTCCAGCGCATGGGCCGCACGCTCTTTGTCAAATAGTTAGTGACACCCAAAGTAGTCAAAAACTTCGCAACAGGTCTTTGTTACAACTGGAATAAGGTTGTGTTGTCAACTTTTTGGCCACTTTGAGTGTCATGAACTATTTGACGCTGACAGTACTAAACTAGCATATCTACTTAGTTTACCACATCTCTGTCGTCCCGGGCATTCCGGCATCGGATGTGGGGCGTCCAAATCTAAGATCACGAGCCCGCACAATTGTTGCACGACACACTGAGCACACGGCATGATTAGGGTCTCTAGCTCTTAAACTAGTATCCTAGAGCACTTTAGTGGAATAGTGGCCTAATGCTAGATAGTACTTTGAATGACCTAGTATCGGAGTGAGTTGTTAAGGACTAAATTGCTCTAGAACGTACCATTACAGGCTCAGTATTTAGAATACAGAATAATAGTAATAATAACATTATTGTAAAACAATATCAAACAAGGACATAGCGGGTTATTTCAGTACGTGAATGTACAGTAGAGTAGGTACCAACATCCTTAATACAACATCTGATCTTTCAATATTTGAAAAAATAACTACATATTAAGTAGATTTGTTACA
Source organism: Ostrinia furnacalis (assembly GCF_004193835.3). Classification (NCBI taxonomy): domain Eukaryota; kingdom Metazoa; phylum Arthropoda; class Insecta; order Lepidoptera; family Crambidae; genus Ostrinia; species Ostrinia furnacalis. The sequence continues at coordinate 211,062 of NW_021133257.1, read as the reverse complement.
ATCTGAATTAAATGTAACAGAATTATGCGTACATAAAATATGTAGTTTAAAAATCCCAAGATTTAAACCATTGTTTTACAATTATGCCAGTTCAACCCACTCCATAAAAGAAGAGGATGGATAAATATTTAGTTTCTTTTTTTCTTATTAGGAATTACAATTCCTACCAACAAAATAACATACGCAACATATGTCCGGCCATTATCTTCGCGATTTCTATTCCATTACACGCACTCATAAATAGCACTATGGCATTCGTAAAATGAGAACTTATAAAATCTGCAATGTGCGGTCCGAATCGTTCAGTTTTTAACTCCAAATACTCCGTTCCAATTTACTGCAATTGTCTCAAATTGCTTCTATCGCCGCGGTTGGTAATGGGAGTGATTGTTTTATAAGTAGTTCACGCTTACTCTGCTCTATAATCAAACCGAAATAACGCACTTAAAGTGCCATACTGAGACTAAATGGTTTCCGAAGTAATTTCGGACGGACCGAGAGATTTGAAGACGGTTGTAATATTGCTCTCTAAATATTTATTGGCTACTAAAGCTACTAATGTTTTGAATTTACGAGATGGTAGGCTAACTCTAATGTCTACCGCATAATGATTTAATGATTAGCAATCAGCCTTAGGCATTTTTTCATCAGATGGATAATATAAATGGAATACCTATTTTATGTTTGATTTTAAATAAAGTCAATTCCCAATGTTCTTGTTTAAACATCACTAGCTTCATCATAATTTCAGCCACATGACGTCCACTGCTGAACATAGGCCTTCCCCAATCAGTAATCAATAACATATAAAGGTAAAGTTAGAATTCATTATAAAGAATGAATATTAAAAAAGATTTTAAACTTCTCGCAAACGCTACAATGTCTCAAGAAAAATCAAGTTTGTACCACTATTCAAGAATAGATAAAGTAAGCAACATGTTCCATAACTGACATTTTACTCGCTTCTATCTAGATCAATTTCGACGATATATTACTCTGTATCCCTCGGATTATCACACAAACTAGCTTGTCATTTCCTGCGAACCGGGAATGTGGTAAAAACCGTGTGAAGTGATACAAGTGAAGCGAGGCGCCGTTAAAATTAAAATTGCATATCTGGACCTCATACGACCGTTATGCAGCGTTCAACGATGAGTAAAGGAGTTTACTATGATATTCGTTCTAGGAGCAGTTATAGACGACATACACTAATTTAGTTGTAAAAGGAGTGATTCTAAAGCTGGGTTGCACCATCTTATTTTAACTTTGAGAAACGCCAAAAATCTGTCAAACTCCATACAAAAAACACCGGTTATCGTCATAGTTACGGTCAAAGTTGGTGGTGCAACTCAGCCTAAGAGTAATTATTCATAGATGACAATGCTAGGGATGTTAACTTTGCAACAAGAATGACAGTCTGAACTTCTGACTGCAATGGTCAATACGTAAGCAATGTGATAGTAGACACTATTTTATAGGTTTATACTAGAGGTCAAAAGAGAATTCTCTGTAATTATAGACATGGGTATGATGAGATCTATTGCTTTCTTCATCCTTGCCTGGCCCATTCCCATTTTATTTGGGGTCGGCCCTCCTCATCATCAGCCTCCAGGCGGCTGTCTCTTAGGTCGTCTCTCTGTTGACTTATTGATTTATGTTGAACAAATATTTGATCTGATTTTTTAAACAGAAAATGTGAATTTGTGCAGTTTTACAAGCAGGTGTATGATACTTATGATCGCAATATATTTTGTGTAAGCGTAACAAAATCATAAACCATGTTGATTTACTTGCCAATAAATAAGCTTGACACCTATAAATATTATACAACTAAATTTTCTATCAAGCTCTACATAACTCAAGCTATTTCAATTTAAACCTTTACCAATTGGTGACACCAAATTTTGAACTTTGGACTAAGAATACATAAGGTTCAAAACCAGTGAAAAATGTTTTTCCTCTATTCCAGTTGAAGGGTTAATCGCGTGCGCAATGTGGGAACTGTGTTGGTCGAGATAGCGTGCACCATTGTCATGGTGTTTTAAAACTGTAAACCCTTGTCTGGATTGTAAGATCACGGTAGTAGTAATAAAATTGTAGGCTAGGACACCTACCATAACAAATACTAAGCTTATGATGCTATGGATGGATCTAGAAGAAGATATTAAGGATATTTGGGATAGTGTAGAAAACTTTCAGCCTAAATAATTTATTGATCAGTCTTTCTCTACTAGCTACTACAAACTCTATATAATTGACTTTTTACTTAAGAACATATTATTTAACGTTGTAATCATACGAGTTGGACTTCAAAGGAGATAATATCATGACACCTCACTCACTACAAAATATGCTCGTTCAAGATTCTTACTGTTCGCGAATGCATATCCATTTATTCTTATCTCCCAAAGTTTGTCGTGTGATCGAAAATACAACAACCAAAAAACCGTAAAAATCACAGTAACCACACATTCCATTACGCAAAAAGCTAACCGACGCGGTATTTAAAAATTATCGGGAACTAAATCGTAAGAGGCCGTCAAATATCATTATCATTAAATGATGGATAGCTAATTCTCAAACCCGATCTGATATTAGCGTATAAAGATGCGTGGGACACTCCGTACAATGCATCATTTGAGACCAACGGGTGTATCAGAGGATCGATGTTGGGAAACGAACTTTAAAAGGTCATAGCAACGACATTTGGTGAAATAAACGGATCGTAATGATACGGGTTACATTGTGTTTGTGACAGTTTTGGAGTAAGCAGCTGAAGTAGCGATCAATCAATCTTTTACCGAAGTCCTATAAGTTTGCTATAAGAGTATTATAATAATCCGATAGGAAGTTGACTTACTAACAAGATTACAAGCATGCTATCTCAGCTCTATCATAGGCAATCGAAATTTAAACTTACCTTTGTATAGTTTCTTAACACTGGCTTATGCCTGCATGCTGCGTGAATTTTATTCTGAAATCGAAAGTTATGTTGAGTAAATTCAATTGTTTCAATGTTTCGAACTTAGCAGCATGACGTCATTCATCTGCGGTAGATCAAAAACGCACTTTCACTTTCTCAGTGGCTGGTGCAAATACATCCTTGGGAACACAATGTCAGACTCAGGAGCAATCTTCCCTCAATATGCAACTATCCATCCAAATTCCCGGTAAACGCAACACGAAACTGCAAAACAATCATAATAATTATTGCTTAACATCGCATCCATAACTCTGCCGACGCTAATGCCCAAACAAAACCTGGAACAAGCAAACAAATTTACCGAAATTGTTCACCGGACGAAGAATAAAAATTATTACCGGTTTCTGCGCCCGGGGACTTGCCCCTACCATGATGTTGCCGAAAAATTCGCAATTCAAAACGCGAGATCTTAGATAGCGCGTGAAATCAATAAGCGGGCTGATAACCATCGACATGCATGTGCCGTAGGATAAGCGATAAAATGAAGTGTCTCATCTGATTATTCTTGGGAATCGATATAAATTAGAATTCAACTAAATACAGCACTACTGCTGTAATCCATTATTTTATTCCATAATGTGTGATAACATTATTGAGTATCAAAGTATCGATATGATCTTTTGGTGGCAAAAATCTGTGTTATAATCTTCTGACTATTTAGGTACCTACTTACCTTTGTGTTGATTGACAAGATAACAAAATGTGATGTAATTTTATCATGGAAATAAGTCAAAATTGCTCTAAATGGCCAAAAGATTTTATCTGATATTGCCAAAAGAGTCAGAATTAATTATATTATCCAACCGCAGCTGTTCATTAAATATTTAAGAAAAAATACTTATAAAAATATCTTAATAAAAATATCATAATATTGATGTAATCAATTATAAGACAATTATAACGTAATTTAAAGTACTTCCGTTCATGTTTTTTGCGACGCAAAATTAAAGTTGAGCCTATCGGGGTCTTTTTAAAAAACGAATGTTCGGACGTTGCTAATTTTAATGACTTTTTTATTGCCTTTAAAGACTATATTTGAATGCCAAAGTCCGTCAGAACCCGTGGTAGGGGTGTCCCGCGACCGCGACGGCCCATCCGCCAATATTTATATGCCCATAAATGCCGTACACGCCACAACGGCAGACAACGCTCGCCTTCCATCAAAATGTATTGTAAATAAAATCAGATTGTCCGATTGGAGATTATCGAGTTTATTAAGGACATTCTCTGTTAACATAGGCAATAATAGTTTTCATGAGTTAAGTGTCTTTATGAAGACTTTTTGTCGGTCAGGTTCTGTGAAAGACGTATTATGAGACGTTTGTCAGAAATCACACAATCAAGAGATTTACACTAGCTCGATTTAGACTGCTGGACTATTAAGATGTACCCACTTACTGACAAGCATTAAGCTTATTAAGGGTTGGACAGATTCTGTTGATCCCTCGGAGTAAACGTTAAGATTTGATTGATTCATAATCATACTCAAAAGGATCCCTTACAATGCTCGTATAGCCTAAATGAAATCAAATCCAAATCCATTTATTTGCGTGATAAACATCCTAGATAAAAATAACATTGAAAATTTTAATGATGTTCGAATATTTTCAAACTGGGCACGTTATTACAAAACAATTTATCATCAAAATACTTAGATTGTATCCTCATAAGTTATAATATTCTTATACTTTTAAGTGCGGACCCTTCAGATAATAACCAAAGTGCCGCTACTATCAACATGACACGGACATTGTAAAAAAAACTCAAAACATGCGTCGATGTAAAGGCAGCCGAAGATTAGGCTTGATTAGTTTTTGGTATAGCTGCTAATTAATATTCAATGACAGTATTATGAAAACCTAACTATCGCCCGCGGCTTTACTCGCGTAAAATTCAGTTTGTCACAGAAAAACCCGCTTACTTTCCAAATGTACGTAAAATTTTATTAAAATCAGTTCAATACTTTTTGCGAGAATGTATAACAAACATCTATCACTCCATTTTCACAAACTTTCACATTCATAATAAGTATAGGATTAGTTTCTCCTGATCGTTACGTCTTGTTTAGTTGATCACGTATGCCAAAAATATTATATGAACGATACATAATTTATTATAACGTGACAACCCTACAATCAAGAATTTCGATGAATTTATTGCCAAAGTTTATTCACATTTTGACAAGTTAATAATAGTTATTTTCATATTCGATTAGCAACGTTCTGGCAGTCAGTTTACTCTGGTACTGGTAGTTATCGATTAATTATACAGTTAAATGTTAAAAATATTTTGTTTTTAGTAAACAGTGCCATAAGTCTAATTTTTTGTCTCCAGTTTGTAATATCTCCAAACCCTTGCAAGATGAGACTTTTGAAACAATTCATTAACAAACAGTGACTGTATTAATGCGTCATTTTTCATATCGATGGCGTCTCTATTCGATTCTAAAATTGTAGCCGATCACATCACTAGTGTCGATCGCTCTTAATTAGATAGCTGGCATTGCCCGGAGCCGGGTAAATATTTTAATTTCAAACCACGCTGCCACCCACGATTTGTATATTTTGCGATAGGCCCCTGCAACGTGTTATTAAGCAATATTTTTTATTACTGGTAAGTGGTACTATCTACAATGTGTAGACTTTTATTGTGTCGGTTTAGGTGCGGCTAAATATAAAGTTTCGGCCCCAAGATGCGTTGTAACGTAAGTGTAATACAAAGTAACGCAGCGACAATGTGGGATGGATGCTCTACATCTGAGATTCCACATGTTTTTTCTTTGTTTCTTTTGGTTCTGGCAGTGTTCTGGTCAAAATTGCTTAGATTTATTTTTGTTCCGTGGACTCTAATTTCTTTTTTTGAGGCAAGACAGGGGTCCGCAAGGGTACAGGTTGTTGTCAAGGGCTAGAACACTATGGGTAGTATCGTTCTACATTGGTTTTTATTTAACCGAATTGGGATGCCTATACCCGCGGTTCCCGAAAGGTGGTCCGCGGTACCCTGGGGTTCCGTGGAAAGGCCGCAAGGGTTCCGTAAAAAATATTATCCCACGTTTCGTGACCGACGTTGTTCGCTCGCACCGACTTGTTTACGCACAAGGGAGGGGCAGGGCGTGCGGGCGGAGTAGTACGGGGGTTACGCTAGGAAAAGTATAAACAATTAGGGTTCCTTGGCAAAAAAAATTGGGAAACCCTGGCCTATACCAATGATAGAGACAGTTCTAGAGCTAGTATTCCGCATTACTTTAGTAAAATATATCCTTTACTAATAAAATTTTCCGCCAGAGCCCGATATAGCAAATGGTTAGGGAATAGCTAACCCTTATAAGGCTATTTAAGTTTAGCGAAATTCAATTTATTATGATAGTTTCTAATGCTGTAATGCTAGCGATAGGCTATTGAATTTCTTACGCCTTTTCAGCAGGTTATTACATTACGTGAGTCTATCAAGTTTATTGTGCGATTTTATGATGATACTTCTAATGTTATTTTCTCTCTTGAATGAAAGCGTAACTAACTAGCCTAGCCTATCTTTTCCGTCCTTAACGGGAAACGCGTTACAAAACATTTTTGTTTTGTCAAAATCAACAAGATTTTCAGAAAATCAATTAAAATTAATAACAACTTAAAGTAAAAATAACCACTTTTTTAAGAGTTCGTAGAGTCATTTGTGGAATCCAGGCGTGGCAAACATGATGAAAATTTACTAGCTTTATTTTGACCATAATTCAAACTGTAAAACTTTAGTAATTTTATAATGTAAAAGGAAGAAAAACATATTGTACTTACCTGTATTCGTTATTAATTTTATCTAAGCTACAAGTTAAACAACAGTTTAAAATTCTATTAAGCTTCTTGTGCAAACTCCTATTCAATAAAAATGCAATAACCCTCCGCGTACCAACCTATCTCACCACATACAATTTCATTACCTCTACCGCTTACAAAAATTACAATATAATTGATAAAGACCACCTTCCACATGGATTGACAACATAATTAAAATATAAATTACTAGGATTATCTTTCAAGTGCCCGATTCGTCTAACCGGCTGTCGCGGGCCGGTCTGTCAGGCCCGTGTAAAATAAAACGCGCGCGACAGATTGCCGCTTGTCGCTACCGATGTCGAGTGACGATAACGTCGCGACAACATGAAGAGTTAATTCGATAGGTACTGCGCTTTATATCATCTCGAAATAAATGTGGAGCGACATGCCGGTGACAAGTGACAGCCGATGTATTTCGGATAGCATAAGGTTTGAGGTATTCGAATCTGGTTGTGAAATCGACAATTTAAATTGGTCTCAAGTGGAGGGGTTACGTAGAATTCCTTGATAGGGACTGATGACTGTAAACTCTAATTGCAACACGGAAACCAGAACGCTTTCTTACTTATATGGATATTCCAGAATCGGTTGAATTATATTTCTCTGTTATCTACGAATCCGCAATTTCATCCTTGACATATTCTGAAAATAAATTCCAAAGCCTTGCTTACACTTTTTCCTGGTAATTTCATTTCATTTTCCTATGGTTAGATTGTTTGTGTAATGTGTAGGTAAGTAACCAAATTCTGTATGAGTGGAGCCCGCAGGCTAGGTTTGCCATTTAATTTTAACATTAACCTATAAACAAAGATTATTTACTGCCCAAGCATTGCGTGCGAGCAGCCTTTTACATTATTATTGATTGTAAACGGTATAGCGATCGACGCTAAATCGTCTCAAGACAAATATTCTGTCAATTTCAAAAGCCGAGCGCTGGTGGGGGGTTAAAAAATAATTGCGTCTCACAGCTCTGGCCATATTTTATCCCGAAGTGTAGTGAAATTGCTTCTTATCATTGAAAATTTATTGCGCTTTTTATCATTCCAACTCGCATCTAGAGCCACAGCACACGATCCGCTGCGGCGCCGCACCGCAAAGATTTCGCCGTATCGCTAACGCTCGTGTGCCCGCCACAAAAAATCTATAGTAAGACGACGCGTCGCAGCGACACCGCTCCGGCGTCGCACCGTTGCCGCAACGCATCGTGTGCTTTGACTCTTATTTTTCGCACGAATTCGCGTTCAATAAAACGGCGTATGAGCATTTTATTTGATCTTCACTAATGAGGTTCTCACGGCGAGATTAATTCTGAATTAGGGGATTTTCCTGCATTAAGTAATTAATTACATTATAAAGGCAGCGGTATATTAGTTTTGATAAGTAAAGGTTAATGTAACATGTAATGGGAGGTGCCTGGATGCGAGCGGCGCAGGATCGGTCTTCGTGGAAATCCTTGGAGGAGGCCTTTGTCCAGCAGTGGACGTCTTTCGGCTGAAACGAACGAATGTAACAATAATACTACAGTAGTCAGAGTAACTACGCCAATGATTGTAGTTTCCTGTTTACATAATATTATAATACATTATTATATTTTTACACTACGCCGTGGACATTGGCCCAAAATATTGGAACAAATATTGTATTGGGATAGAACCCGTGACATCTGGCATGTAGACCAGTACGCCAACCACCGTGCCAGGCCATCTAATAGGATACGTAAGTGTGGTGTGTGAATATACCTTCAATCTCATTCATTCCTAAATGATTCACGGATTACCTACGTTGATCATGTTGCTCACTTCATGTTCGCCATGGAAAAAGTTAAAGTGCAAAAAAAGAACAAAACTTTTAAATTAAATTCATTGATTTTAATAAAGAAACATAAGATACATCTAAACAATAACTTAATTTAAACGAAATAACCGCAGGCTATGTAGATTAAAATTCAGCGGACTTAACCTCAGATAGCGATCATCAAACGCGGAACTACGAGTATTATAGTAGGACAAAATGCTAAACGTTTCACCAATTTCACCGAAAGGCCAAGATTTCTGATTTTTAGCAAATTTATTATTTGAGAATTAAGTGCATTGTTGATTTTTACCTGACTACGCCAAAAGGAGGGTTATGTTTTTTGAGAATTAAAGTCCCAAATGTACAATTGATTTAAAACACTTATACCTAATATTGGGTTCAAATATTATATTGAACAGAAGACGTGAGCTTTGTTATACCTGTGTAACTGTTTGAATGTGATAAGACGCAAGACTATGATTAAGTTCGCTATCAGGCAATTTTTGTCTATGTCTGACAATAATAAGCATAAAAAATATTACAAAAAATCCTTACTTCGTAAAACGGCCGTATGTGGAATACTGCCTGGTCTGATACGCAGCTTTAAAATTTCATAGATTTACCGCAACTTGGCCCGCGCACTACACTTCTCTAAGATAACTGATAAAGGCGTAGTGTATTCTGGCAGGTATAATTGATTTCAATATTTATTTGGAACGCGTAAGATGTATTTCATATTGTAATTTATTGGTTCCGTTATACCCATTGTTGGGGAAATTATTTAGCATAATACCGTAGTATTTTGCTTACAAAATGATAGATTGTTTGTTTCATTATAATAAGAATGTAATCAAAAACTAATAAGTTATAAATCTAGGTTATTGTTTTCTAATCTTTTTATTTATGTTCACTTTAAAAAAAGATTTAAGTCTTCATTAGTCACAAACAATCAAAATAGTTTGACTATTTAGTTTATTTTTAAGTTTTAGATGTAATAAGTTTTAAGTTGTTTCTTTGCTTTCTTTTACTCCATACTTTACATTACATTCAAGAATTGCTTTAAAACTTGAGTCATAATAATATAACATTTTCACTTTGTATCTGTAGTTGTCTCAAGAGAGCTAAACCCATTCTTTGAATTGAAAATCAGAGTAATATTTTCCGGGATAATTCACACACGTAGTGCACGTCGCTCTGGGAGCTTGCGTTTGTGCTTTGTGGTGCTTATTCGGGAGATAGGCTGATAATGATGTGGATTATGATGATGTCAATACTGATGGTTGGACGGTGATAGATACCGCTACCGGTGACCAGGGCCGGATTAACCATCTCGGGGCCCCTAGGCACAGCTTGTTTTGGGCCCCCCTTTTTTTTGTCGCGGAGGAAATGCTTTGCGCACCGTCACCACTGCCAGTGGACAGGGTGGTGTGTGGGACTCCCGGAGCCCTAAAAGGGAAAAGGACGGGGTATACCCACTAAAACCTCCGCGGCGTTCTGTCGTAGGCCNGACTTTCAGACCGAGGCGTCGTATTCTGCGAGCGACTAATGTGACGCCAGCCGTGCTGCGGCCCGAAATGTCTTCCCCGGGCAGTGACCAGAGTGTCATCCGCATAGCATGTGACACTCATGCCCGCGAGAAGGACGCCCCGGAGGAGCCAGTTGAAGCCTAGGTTCCACAAGAGTGGACCGAGCACTGAACCCTGCGGAACCCCACTGGCTACACCGCGCCAATTGAGCTGGCCGTCTCTGTTAACATACAGGACTTCGCGGTCCCGTAAGTAATCTGCCAGCAGCGCTCAAAGGTACTGAGGCACTCTGTGATGTTGAAGTGCCTAGAGTATGGTGGAATGAGGGATGGTATTGAAAACGTTGGCTATATCGAATGATACAGCCAACATACCCTCAGCCCTCTCCGCAGTGAGGCTTTTTAGCCTCTGAAGGGCGTCGACCGTCGACCTGTCATGTAAACCAAAGCAGTAATGCCAACGTCACGAAAATTAATTAGGTTCCACAATATCGAAATATGACGATTGAATGTGTAAACCAAAATAAGGGGAAATTTTGAGGTGGTTTGAGTTTTGTTGCATAAAAATAATCTTTAATTTTTTTTTTCATTTTTTTATCGGGAGTGCTGTGCCCCTGGTCATAGTGGGCCCCTAGGCACTGGCCTAAAGTGCCTTATGGATAATACGGCACTGCCGGTGACAGAAGAAAGGATCTCACTTCAGGTGAGATTGCGGTCAAATTAATACTTATTTTGCATAAAAAAGGGAAGTTAGTACAAATTGTTTATCGAGAAGTGAAAAAAATAGGAATTAAAACGTTCTGCTTTCTAATGAAGCACAAGGGAATCAATTTGATTGATATCGAGTTCAGTTAAGCTACTTATTTATTTATTGATAAAGGTAAACCAACAGAACATTGGAACGAAACATATAGATCGCAGTATACTTACCTAAATTTTCAGGGTTTCAGTTTTAAACTTTTTGTTACTAACGCTGAGTTGCACCACCTTATTTTAACCGTAACAATAAAAATAAACGGTGCTTTTTGTATGGAGTTTGACAGATTTTTGACGTTTGTCAAAGTTAAAGTAAGATGGTGCAACTCAGTCTTACTGTTTTATTTACTTAATTTTTCCATCCTGTATCTTACATCCTGTATCTTACATCCTGTATATTGGAGTCATTTCATTTCAATAAATAAACCTATATGGTCCAGATAGAGGCCGCTACATCCTACGCGTAAACGCAAGCCTACTTGAAGTGGGTGTGCTCCACAGTGTGATATTCGCTTTGACAACGTGATTCCAGACTGGGGACCAGGAAATATAGACCTCGTATTAGTTCTTCCCTGTGCACGTTAGAACGTAATTTTATTTAATCAAAGATTCCGTAAGGCTGTCTTCAAGCTTACGTTGACTGATCACATGATCAATCGAATAAAGCTCATCAGCAATTTTATGCGAAAATATTATTGCGATCCAAATAAGTCAGGTGCTAATTAGGTACCGAATTAGTTCCTAATTGTAATCTTAATTTTTATTCTTCTCCGCCTACGACTAGTATTTAAGTTTGGACTCTCCCTAGAGTTCGATTTCAAGATAGGGCACAAATATAGTTTTGTTAGAACATTGTAAGTCCAGAAGTTATTTTTTAAAAACCTTGGTAAATGTCGTGACTGTAATGTACGCTGAACCTTAGACGTAGCCTGTTATTAGGTTGAATGAATGCTATAGTAATCTATTTGCCTCACCACAGACTTGTTGCAACCGTTCCAATCCCAGTTTTACATGTTTGCGTATGCAATTACTGCAGCTACTAGTTTGGATTAACTGGAAAGGCACAGTTTGTGGTTTCTGCAATTATTCGGCTAAATGAATCTATTAAAACGTGTCTATAAAATCAAAATAGAAAATTGGCTCCCAGTTTTTTGTAAAACATTTCAGAAACAAAGATTAAAACAAATAAATTTAGTTATACTTTTCGAGTTATCTACACTGAAACGTTACTTGGTTTAAATAAAATGTTTAAATTTCATTTTACAATTGAGCGTCAAAGAGATTATAGCAAAAGATGTAACCTTACAACGATCTTCAAAGATAGCTACTCGATTCAAACGAGTAAGTATATTCTTACTTGAGTGTATCATTTTTTAACGTCAGGCGTTGCGTCTTTTACTAAAATGCCTTGAAAAAATAGAATTGCCTAAGGTGAGATCCAAACTGTCAGAGCAGTCGCCCGGCAAGCGTATTGTCATGAGTTCCATTCCCACCTTAGTACTCCCCATTTTTTTAAGTTATAATAAAGCGCTTCCTGTAACCCTTATTCTTTGGCTGTGACAGACAAGTATTTGCTTAGGCGCAACCTCCGTGACAGGCTGTAATTAATTCAAACGGTGGCCGTCGCCAGCGCTCAGCGTTGGGTGCACTCAAACATAGTATACCTGGGCAATAGCCAATTTAATACATTTCCTCTTCAGCCGCTCATCTCGTGATGTCAGACTGCATGAGCCGCTATGATAGGCGTATGACATGGCTCATGGAACAGACCAAATGCAGGGACCGGGAATGAAGGATTAAAGCCATAGGTTCACTTTGCGCTCACAATCCTGCAATGCACGTTACCGCCTTCAAATTCCTCCTATGTTCTTTTGATTAATTTCGTTGCGGGTCCAGTGACAGGTTAACTTTCCCCCGGGACAAACTTGACCTTCGCTGGTTGGGTTTTCATTGGCGGTCAAGCTAGATCCTGGGTACACAGGAGTTGCAGCGGTGAGAACGAGAGATGGGAATAGTCTCATTACTGCCAGAAATGTTGTCGTTGCGGTGTCTCAATGTCGCAACATCGAGCGACTTCGCCCAAAAATTACAGCGCAACGAAAAGATATTACCCTCTGCCCCCCTGCTAAAGAAAATAAACGTTCCCTCAGAAGCACAGATATGCCTTTATTGGGAATCAAGACTATGAAGAAGGAAAAAGGAACCAAAACATTTAAATCATTTTAATCCAAAAGGTGCTTTATCTCAATACATAATATATTTTGCTAATAAACCCATTTGTATCGGACACTTTGATGTTTTTTCATTAAGTAAAATTCTACGCGCTACCTCCTAGTAGCAATTTAGTCCGATCATGTCACTTATCTACTCGTATCAGATTAAAATGTAAGCCTGTCGATCTGCGAAAAACTTGCCAATATCCCTAATGACAGTATGTCAAATGCTATCTACCTTTATCATGTACTAGCACCGATAACAAACCTAGTTTTCATACTTAATTAAATGTAAATTAAGGAGGTCAAGTTGATAACAGAATCTAAACCTGTCTTTAGAATATGCCGCCTTAATTTTGGTGTGGTTATGGTAATGAATATAGTGTTATAGTTTCTGAAAACAATATAATACGAGCTAATTACCAAAAGCTTATAAGCTTCATTATATTCCATCAACGCCTACACAGCGATAAAAGCTTGCCAATATCATTATGACAAGTCTTATCACGTCCATACGCATCGCAAAAAAGGTATTGGTAATTTTCCACTAGTGGAACAGTTTCAGTGGAATCAAAATCTATTTCTATTTATATAATACATGATTCATCACAATTCAGTTATAGTCCAATAAAGTTACGGTTTGTTGTATGTTTACTGCACCCTACCAAGATTTCTTACAATGCTATGCTATGGAAGAGCGGCTTCCTCTGACACAGGTGCTTATGTACTTAATACAGGAAGTCCACTCCTAATTTGTAACCCTAAGATTGCAGCGAGTATGTGTTTTATTATTTATTTATAAAGTTAGCCTAATTTAGAATTGCTTGTTTTTTGTCTAAGGATAACCAAAGAGCACGATCTGAAACTTTTTTCAATGGAGTTTTATTGTTTAAGACGACGTGGTCTCTTTACTTCAGCTCTACCTCTACAACAAACCTAAAATATTGACGCCACCTTTACTGTCTGTTTATCAACCAGATATCTTGTAGATAAGGCTGAATCATGAAACTTCTCACGTCAAATTCCATCAAGCTGTTGCATTAGTCACAACGACGAACGCTCACATACATACATTACCGTTTTTGCATCAGAATTCTTCTTCTTCGTCGCTACACTCTTGCCAGAGTGATCTTGGTCATGACACCTGGTTTGGTGGGAAGCTTCACAATCCGTCGCCATTCCTCCCGCATTGCAGCCTTCCTTGTACACTCGCGGAGTTGACCTGATCACAGCAGTGTATAAATTTATTATTTTTTCCTCATCTTACACCATCACTGTCTCAATCTAAGTGACGTCGCGTCGACCGCATCGGTATAAATATGGTAATTAATTGCCCAAGGCAAATTATTCGATATGAATGAATTATTTTCAATTAAGTTGCTTTGTTAGTTTGCATACATTTTCTATTTCGACTTTTTGTGTGGTCTTGTCCTAGATTTAAAATTAATCAAAAACATCGGCTGATTCATTATAGAATGTAATTAAAATCTAAAATTACTGAATGACAAAAAATATAAAATAAAACAAACTAGTCTGACTCGCAAGGTTGTATACTAGTTTTTGCAATCCCGATGTTTATACAAGCCATTAGATAGGTTATACCTGAGGGAAAATTAAATCTGCATATTCATAATAGTGTTATTGAAAGTAATTTACTGCATCGGCCATACATTAAAGCTATCTCACTCTGCCTGTAAGATAATCCCGCAAAAACGTGAGTTATCGTGTGAACGCGCCGTGTAAGAAGGGTTTTTTCTCTTTTTTATGCCTTTTTTAATTTTGGGGTTCCTCACCCTCTAAGGTCTACTTTCATTAATCTTTCATCATTGTACCTATTTAAATTTTATTTAATGTTTAAAGTCACATCTCGGTATATGACCTCTAAGTGCATTAGTAAGTACATTTCAGTTTGGCGAGTAGAAAGAGTGGCCTTTACCACTCTTTCTACTCGCAAAGGGAAAATTACACGTAATTATAATTACTCAGTCTTTTATTTGTATTGGTTAGCCTTTAGTGTACATCCAGACACAATAACTATAATTTCATGGTACAGTCAGCGTATAAGACACCCACCCAAAGTAGCCAAAAAGTTAACAACACGTTTTTGTTGTCTTGGAATAAGGTTGTGTTGTCGACGATGACCGTACCTACTTATGTTGATCTACGGCTCTATATGTATAAACGATTGAGTACAGAACCTTACCCCTACAACTTTTTCAGACTTGCCCGTAATTTTAAGCGTAACCCGGTGTCTTCCCGTAGGATTCCATCTCGTCCGAACCACCCAACCGTCCCCAACTTTTAATTGATCTCAATGCTCGAGACCAATCGACTCGACACAGAATTGACTTTTTGTACGGTTGACTCACCAGTAGTCAATGAACGTAGATTTTTTTCTGTCACTCCCGTTCTCAACCCTTGCGAGTATTGAGTCACGGATTGATAAAGGATGGTGTTGATACAATGAAATGAGGAATGCCGAGGTTGGCTGTTGCTTTCCATTGAAAAAAACTATTAATGTATAATTCGTAGGTCAAGCTAAACATAAATAAAAAAACACATAAATAATCAAGCTTTCAGATAAGTAAGCTAAGTGCTTATAAAGAATAGTGAACAAATAAATTAGGATTAATCATCTTGATAATCTGGGACTTTCTAATAATGTAGGAATTATTTCTCTACGCAAAAATAATTTTGCGTAGAAAATTAATTAAAGATTTTGATCTACTAAAGAATATCGCAATCAATGCACTAAAAATACTTCATACAATGCACCTGTAAGTTAATGCTTATAACTTAGATAATAAATTTAATCCTTATTATTCAACCGCCTTTCAAGAAATAAGACCGCGCGACAGTAGCCACCTCACAAATAAACCCTTACCAATATTGTCTAACTATATCACCGCTCAACAAGCGGTTGTAAATTTAGTTTGAATTAAAATAATGCTCATTACAATCACTTTATTGAGCCGTTCGCCCGGCAAATTGACAGTAGGCCGTAACTCGGCGCGGGCGCACGAGATTCATCGAATAATTGTACTGCCAATAGCTTCGGATGTTTTATTTTTTCCGGAGCGGTTCGAGTATCGAGAGGTATTTTAATGTGACAGGTGAACACATAACCGCACTTAATTTTGTCCTAATGCGTGCGCTTGGGCGTAAGAATGCCTGCCTTTGTATGCGGTTACGATGGTAGCGGGAGCGAGTATAAGGTGACAAAGAAGTTTGTTTAAGTTTTTTGTTTTAATTTTGCCTCAAGCTTTAAATTTTCAAACTAAATGCGATCTTCAGACTGCGGTCAGGTCAAATGGCACATACCTGCCCACTCTCTCGCTGCGAAGAGGCCCGAATTATAGTATTCGAGAAAGACAGCATCAGATTTGCAGTCCCTATCTGTTCGCATTATAAAAGAGTTAGCGAAGCGCTTAGTGCTTTTTTGGGTTATTTGTCAGTACTGTCAGATCACATCAATATACCTAATGACATAACAAATATTGACAATGTTGTTCAAACATAATGCGGGCTGCGCTCACTTTGACCTGACCGCAGACTGCAGAACGCACCCAGTGTGGCAAATCCTTTAGCGTATTTCCCCACTTCCGCTCCTTCTACCGCGATCGCACCCACTGATCCTACCACAGTATCCTACCCGTTCCAATGTGCTCCGTTTTCCAGAGTATCTCAGAAGGGAATCGCCGATGAGTCCAGATAAGGCGTGTGTTTCTTTAAATATGCAAAGCGCAAACTTTGTTGGCCTTCCGACAGGATGCTGAATAATTTTACACGCTCTTAATGGTGTGCGTGTCGTTTAAATTTAAGTGTTTTGGTCTTGGAGAAATTGAATTTAAGATGCAACGAGAACAAAGAGTTAATTTAACGTTGACGCGCAATTAAGGTTTTGCAGCTTTTAAAAGATAGCTCGTATTAATGATATGATGTACGGAATATGTAAGTAAAAAGCATTACTCGTAAATATACCGTTTTATAGAGCACCAGAGACTGGTAGTTAAGTTTTACTATAATTTACTGACAGTAAAAATTGCAGATAATTATAAATTAATTAATAACTATACCAGCCCGTTCGACCACACAGTATGTGAAATAGTTAAGTAAAATAACTTTTATTCGTATTACGGAGGTTTTACAAACATTTGAAAGAGCTAACGTAAATTTTCTTCATTATCAACACTATTAACGGTTTTTAGCTGTAGTGATCAAATGGAAATTAATAATGAAGTTTTAAGTAAAGCCATGCGCCAGCGCTAACGGAAAGATGACATTTAGTAACATAATGGTAACCTTTGACACGACAAATGTATCCGAAGCGCCGACGCGGCGACGTCCGGAGTCTTATGTTTACTACGGAAGTATAGTACGTTACAAAACATAGTACGTTACCTTTTCAAAATACTAGTTTAAATAAGTCAATTAAATAAATTACTAGCTTAATGTATCTAAGCTACGAATATATATGAAAAACGATACGTCTGTATAAACTCTACAATCTACGTAGTTTTGCATGCGCTGTAAAGACGAACGCTGTTTTTTCCTCTGCCTTATAGTTTCGAAAGCTTATGGACTCGAATGATGAAATCGCGAACGACGGCAAAGCTAAGCAAATCCTGTTTTTATTTTAAACTAGCTGACCCGGCGAACTTCGTACCGCCTTAGCGTAGAGATTTTCTTAATATTTTTTTCCGTAAGAACCATCCTTGGACTTCCACAAACATTAAAAAAAAAGAATTATCGAAATCGGTTCAGCCGTTCACACGTGATGCCGTGACAACGCGAAACGGGTTTCATTTTTATATATATAGATAAATTCAGTTAATTTAGATAATAAAATGTATAAAATTAAGACAATAGAGGTAATAATAACCTCAAATACTTTAGGTGTAACATTAGATTCAACAAAAGCGGTTTTTTAACGCGGTCCCAGCAGTGAATCAGCGGGGTTCCGTGGCGCTGGTAACCTGAGCCAGTATTCTTCTACATATTATTTCATTTTTATACCTTTTTTATAGCATAAACACGGTTCATTAAAATTATAACACGCTTTGATGGAGCACTGCCGCTGTTCGGTTCATTATCGACAGACGATTTTCTCATGATGTATTTGTAATTTTGTTTGTGAATTGAGCCTTTTTTAAAATCCAATTCACTACTGACAATAGTATTAAAACTTCATATTTCATGTAATATGCAATAAAAAAATTTGAATTTAAGTGATCAAATATAATATCATTTTGATGTTATAAAATAATGCTGAAAACTAGATTAAATTTCAAACAAGACTAAGGTTTTGTTTGAATTTCAATATTTCCTAGACAGAATCTTTGATTGAGATTGAAGCGGCACTAATAGGTACTTAACTGAAGCATGAAGATGTTCCAAAAACCACAACATGACGATCAAGAAAAGAAATAATTCTCATGGATACAAAAATGTATACTCTGATGTGGTTTTTGCTAGATTTCGTTAGAGAAACCAAAATTGTAGTTTATCTTACAGATAAGTTCCTAATAGGCTATCAGGGACTCTATCAGCGAGTGATGATCAGGCCCTAAATCTCGCAGTTGTCTTTTGTTTACTATCTGGAATAAAATCAATATAGTGGTGGATTGTCTCGATGTTGCAACATCGCGACATAATTCAGCGCTGACGCCGACTAAGGCATTTTTCTAAAGACAATACAACCCTCTCAGCCATCGGAATATTCAGAGAGCCTCAAGAATTCTCATTCTCGCACCCACTAATGAATAGCTATTCTGCGAGCATTTTAACTATGGTCCACGGAATGGAATTCAGGTGTACAGGTTTCTTAAAAGGTCTCGATACGCGTTGGACCTTTCCGTTTCGCTTAATTTATGGAGCCGATACCTTTTTTGTTTGTTTATTTTAATTGCCGCAGCGTTATTTTGCGTGTCGAAGCAAGAATTTCAGTCTAAAATATCATACAAGTACTTGTACGATGCGCCTTTGATCCTCAGGTGCTCTAATGGAAACTCGGCTTATTCATATCACATCAACTAAAAAAATACAATAGTAAGTATCTTGGTGAGCTTACCTCTGTATACAGATTTCTTCTAGTCGACCAAGGAAATAGGATAATTAAAAATATTGAAAGTATAGGACTGAAAATAAGATGTGTATTACTTGTCCTTCCTGACCATATTTCTAAAATTTAGGTGCACGGGACTATTCCCATCTCTCGTTCCCTCCACTGCAACTTCTGTGTAGCCAGGATCTACAGCTTGAGTGCCAATAAAAACCCAAACAGTGAAGGTCAAGTTTGTCCCGGGGGAAAGTTAAACTGTCATTGGACCCGCAACGAAATTAATCAGAAGAACATAGAAGGAGTTCGAAGTTAAGGTTCGACTTCCATCTATTGCAAAGCGGAGACGTGACAAACAAAGGTTTAGGTGCAGTTGAGTACATTTGATTATACATTTTTGTTGCAAAATAGCACCTAATTCCAACTACATAAGACGTTTAGCTTGATATGCCGCCGTCTGTACTTTAGAAAAACAGGCAGCCATTTTTCTTAAAACCAAAATAGGAGCTTACTAAGCATCACATGGGGGTCACGGACGAAACACAGGACAATATATCAGCGTTCAAAATACTCCTCCTTATTGTTCTTTAATAGAAATCAGTCATAATAAAATTATTTAGCCACGCCTGTCTGTCCGGTCGTCGTAGAGCCGAGGCATTTTTTATTGCGTTCTAGTGCTAATTTATATTCAAAGTATGTAGGACCACTATTAAGGCGACTGTTTTAGATTACGTTTTTTTTATTCGACTTTTCATAAGATTCCGAGGCGAGGACTCGCTGTCACAGCCGTGGTCGGAATATATTAATGCTAATTAGCTTTTTGTATGCTTAATTATTACACTCTACGGAGTACCAGACATTTGTAGTGTATGAAAGTGTAGTAGGTCGTAACCTATTTTGTAACTTCCTCTTTTTAACAACGAAATAGTACAGGATGTTGCGTTTAAGTGAAGAACTGTGTACACAAACATTGATTTTAATACAGTAAGTATACCTAAAAAGCCGTTAACCTATCTCTATACATAATTTTAGAGTAAAAAAGTTAAACTTTAAATGAAAAACACAGAAATGATACATAATCAACAAATTACATTTAATGTAAAAACACAGATTTCGATAAGTTAATCGTTAATTTATGAAAATCACATTCACTGAGATTATCAGTTATACTATTTAATAGACGTTTAAAAATATCAAGATAAGTTATTTGAGCTTATCATCAGCAATAAATTATTCTATGATAGTGCCACATTCGGGTGTTTTTTATCGGTAGCTACATCCATACACTTATTATTTCAATTGCCCGTTTCTACAGCATAGGTTCTTCCCATTATCTAGTTCTAGAATAGTAATATAATATAATGTATAAAATTATACAGTCATCATAATGCTACTCCTACAATGCATTGTCAGCCCTAGGCTAGAGTGCAAGGAGTGGTTGCTTTAGGCGATACATAGCTAGGGTATCATACTCTAGTAAAACGAAAGTTGCATCTTGTATGATGATGGGTAACCCTGATCAGGACCCTAGGGTCGTCTGCGTAGATCCTGCTAAGTATTCCTGCTAAGTATATGAAAACTGAACTTGTACAGACAGCCGCAGCCTAAACACTACTTAGCAACTTTTTTAATTGTAATAGGGGTGGATTTTCAATAAAAATATACAGTCTGAAGTCACGATGTCTGCAAACAAGTTTTGAGAAATAAAAATACTTTTTCATAAAATTCACAAAGGCAATAATACGATAAGCGATAAACCATAAAATAAATATGCAAATACGCAACTTAATTTCCAAAATCCTTTACTTAAACCAATCATTACTGAATATTTTCGGTTAAGCATTCCCGATAAGAACATTCTCATGAACCAGAACAGACCAATTATACGAAATATTGAATTCATCGCATTCAACAATACGCCGTAAAGGCGCTCTTGCGCAAACACAATGTAATCGGTTCAGAGAATACGGGAACATGATTTACGAGTATTAAAGAAAATTTTCGTTCAAAATCCTCATTATGTAACGGTAAGCTATATCTACGGGCGACAATCTTACAAGCATAAATTCGTGGACTGGATGGCTTAAGAATTATATTCGAGGAATTTACTACTTTTTCTGTAAATAAATATGCAATGCTTCTTTGCTAAAAAGAAATATTTTCTTGAGCCTTGATGATGTGATAGTCAATTTGACGAACCTACAGGCTTGAGCGAGTAATTTACTTTGGAGCTCAAAATACTGCCTGATTTGAAGCCTTGTAATTAAATTAGAAAGGAACAAAATTTAAAATTGGGATTTTAACTCCTCATTTTCTTACACCTGTATTGTCCAGCAGTGGACGTCATTTGACTGAAAAGAACGAACAGATCTTTTATGAAAGCACTATCAAATCTATTATACCATGAATATATGTAGACTGTTAGTCACAAAGTGTTCAATAATGCAAATACCCTTACAAATGAACTATTAACAGTATCCGTATCCGAATCAACATGTCGTCCACGTACATCTATGTTCAATATTCCAAGTATAAGCCGGACAATAACTGTTCATGTAACGCTTTACGAAGCTTAAAAGCGACAATTATAAACCATTCACACTTCATTTGTAAACAATACACAAGTTAGCTGTTGACGAAAGGGATAAGGGTATGAAATAATAAGTAATAGATGAGATACACTTACCTATAGACAGGCAATGCAGAGGACAAATATACTCGTAATAATGATTCACCATCAATCCCTAATATTTAAAGTGACCCCAATAAAAACAAAATTCCTGTTATGTGTTACCATAGGGGTCACTTAAAAATTAGGGATGGGGGGAAAAATTGGTGGTGGAAATGGGTATCAGTTACTTAATTCTTACTTTTTAAGAATTGTGTAACTGATTTTCATTAGTACTTCTTACTCTAACTTACTTTACTTCCACTCGATTGAGTTCAAACAGCAAGCAATAGATGGCGTTATTCCGTTTTACATCGCGGTAGTGTGATTTTTATGATTTGGAGTTAATTAATTCCTTTCTGAAAAAAGATAGAAATTGGGAACATTCTTCACTGCATTAAAGACCGAGCACAAGACACCGGAATCAAAAATACTTTAATTTATTTTCAGTCATATCAAATAGGTAAAACCTACAAAATCTACGTCCTATCACCTTAAAATCAAATTCTTCCGAAATAATAGCTTAGTTCCTTAATCATACACCATCAAAAGATGCCGAAAAGCTAGTACTTAAGACTACAAGTTATCTTGTAGCAATTTGTGTGCTAATACGACTGCACCGAAACACACAATGGGTCAGCACACAAAGGCACCCGCCCTCGGCGTGTACGCTGCATCTTGTCAAGTAAGTTATTCAAATGAAGTTTTATCCACGTTACTGCGGACTTTCGTTAGGGCTGCCAATTTGGTAAGCTTTATTTCTTAAAAAATACTTTCAAGGCTCGATTCGACCAAACCTTTATCCGAGAATAACTCTTGGTTTAACTGACACATTGACACTTTCGGTATGGGAAATATGTTAAGATGTCGAATAATTGACGATTTATTCTGAGATTAATAATTACTCTTGTTTGGTGAATCCACCCAAAATGGGTTTTGAAGGCACGCAAATATGTAGCTCTACCCTGTAGTGATGTATGACACAGTTATCTATGAAGGGATACTGCTGTAGATTTCTAATTAGAAAATCTATTACTAACAAAAGACTACACAGTCTGTGGTCATAGGATACCTTTTATTTCAAGTACAAATTAAGTAATAGAGCTTGAGATTGAATAGAACAATCATAATGTTAGTTTTAATGGCAAAAGGCAGCTCCTCGGAAAAAGTATGCAGCTTTATAGCTGCATAATAATGGAAGCTTACACACTATACACTACAACAAGGGGCAACTCTCTACCACCTCATAAACACCAGGTAAGCAGCCCTGCCGCCGGTTGACATATTCGATAATTTATTCGAGTAATGGCCGGCGTACTGTAGCGTGCTACGAGTGAGCATTGCTTAATTTTCTTTTATTAATCATCATATTTCAGTGCTTAACACTAATTGAATGTTGGAACCTGTCCTATACGGGCGACAGCAAAATGCTTCTGGCTGACAGCGTGTTTTTGCCCCAAGTGATATTTGTTTGTTTTAATTATTAAAAGGGTACATCGGATGGTAGTGCAGACAGGAGAATGTGGGTAATGCTCGTTTATGCGGCCTTGATTGTAGTGCTCTTTTTATGAAGTTAGCTCATTTAAGTTAAGTTTAATGTGCAGGGCATTAATAGAAGATACTAAGACTGGATAGGTACAACATTATAAAAATCTGTAGATAGATAATGCCTATTTCTTCGACAGCAAAAGAAACTGTTTCACGCACAATCTTTTATTACATAGAGATTCATTGTTTGTAAATAGGATCAGCAATATGTATAATCTCAAAATAGGTAAGCAATTCCTTACCATGAAGTTTGTAAGTAAGACTTAAATTCCCATTGTCTCCACTGATGGGGAGAAGCCTGGTGGGGACGGGAATAAACCTAAATTGGCTCATGTTTTCATCGTTTAAGTCATAACCAAAAGTCCTCACAGTATTAATGTAAATATCAAAGCATGCCCATTACGGGATGCCCCACGTAATACCAGTGTAAACCGGCAATACAGCCGAATGGAGCTTGTTAATTGTGACTCGCCGGATTACGCCCGACCTTTGTTAACGCCGGATTTGGCCGCGCATGCACAACACTATTCGGCTAAATAGAGCGACAACGGCTATTTTCAGGATTCGTGTACGTTTGTGACCGGCTTAATATCGTATAATCTCGTTAAGGCATATGGTTAAAGGTCGGACTTTCTCGATTCTGACCTGGGTTCAGACTTATTAATCGAGAAATCACTCTACAGGATCATAGGCTTCAAATTAATTAGCCTGATTTTCCAAAATAATAATGCTGTTGGTGAGTTTGATTCATATTATTATGACAAACGTCCAAACTAGCATATTTTGACTTACAACTTGCCTCTTACTACAGGATAGAAGATAATTTGCAACTTGGCATAGAACATGTAATCGGCCGAGCTAAACAAATTAAATGTAACAGAACCTTTTACTTTTAAACATATTCGTACAAAATAGTACGGCATTGCGTCATAATATGTGTGAACCTTCCTTTTATTATGGGTTTTATTATGTTATTATGGGTTTTATTATGGTAGAGGAGGACGGTGTCAATTCATCTTAAAATAACTTAAAAAATGTTGCATGATCTAATAAGACGGTTATTGGAATTTCCATTATATGAAAAAAGCTGCACCAATTTCAGCAGGAGCTTAAATAATCCCACCGCTTTCTTAGTACTAAGTTGATATGTAACCTAAAACTCTACGCCAATATCTCAAGAAAAAGATTAAAGGCTAAACGGTATCACTGAGTATCAATAAGACCGCAACTGCTGTTATTTGATAGTAGGGATCAATTTTGCTAATCCATTTGATACATCGACTCTATCCTTCTCACTCACTCATACTATCATATCATGACAAGCGAGAGAGATAGAAACAGTCAAGTAAATCGAAATTCTTCTTTAGAATAGGCCATCTGGTTAACCGCACACATTTTGCCGTAATTATTTTTTTCTGCAGTATTAGATTTCATCGCTTCTGTCTTTAAAGCTTTATGAAAAACTGCCCATTGCTATGCCATTGCTATAATATAGCCAATAAAGGCTGATAATATACAGGATGTAGCGTAAGATATTCTTTACCAGCTTATTAAATAAAAGCCTCAACATTGGACCTTAATTATTAAAGCCTCATGATTATTTTATTAAAAAAAACATAACCCTTCTTCTGGCGCAGTCAGGTAAAAACGTCTTCAATCGCTCTTTAGACTAAACTGATAGACACCCAATTTTCCTATAAGCACTGCATATTTTTAGCGCTATCATTGCTTGTGATTAAATTAAGCTTCTTTTTATCTGAAGAGCTTACAAAGTCAATCGTTAATCGTATGGACTATTAAATAGTGCTTACAAATCGTCCAATATTTCAAGAAAATAAAAAACTTATTTTTGCTTTTATGGAGCACTAACTTACATTAAGCTATTTACAATAGTTTATTGTAAAGGTGCGTCCACAAAATATTCGGGAAAAAGGCCGTGGTCTCACTCTCACGTCATTAGGCGGCAGTGCGCACGAGTCGTTTTCGGCTCACGATCTCCTGTGACATCTAATTACCCGCCAAATTAAGCTGCAGCTATGAAACTTTCATCCGTGGGGTGATATCTTTGGAGCGAGAGAGATTGAGCGTGCGCGATAGGAGTCGAAGACTTATGAACGAAAATATTGTTAAATTCCTGCTGAAATTGGTGTAGGTAATTAAGTTTTTATGTTATTTTAATAATCCCTATTTACATAATTGACGCTTAGAACTTGTAGAAATGATTGTGTAACCACTCACACAGATGCTGATGCATTTTTCTAACACCATCCATTGTAATCTTGTAAAGTAATCTTATTCCATAGCAAGTTTGAAACTTTTTCATAAATACAATTCCATTACGATAACCATAATTTAATCGCATTACAGAATAGGCCACCAGTCACGAACGCGTGCTGTCCGACTTGCATGCATCCATAAATGGGGGACAAACTAAACGTTAACATTTTATCAACTGACACTTATCTAATTACACGATCTTATAAAAATCCGGAGTCTAATCCCGCTTTAAAAAAACAAATGGCGGTCGCGACCCCGCAGTGAAAAATTATGCCGCAAGAATTTCAAGTTTCTCAATGCATCGACTGCGATTAGTGGAAATAAAGGGAATGTCGCGAGGTGCGACCACGAAAACGCTTATCTAAACCGGCTAGCGTTGTTTGCGTTCTCTAATTGGCTAATTGGCATACTAGAGATAGATCTGCAAGCGCGATCTCTTCCTACGTGATACGATCGTGCCCACCGCCTCAGCAGAGCTGATGAAAAGCCTGATCGGTATCAGAACGCCCATTCAAATACGCCTCCCGAGCGTAATTGTAATATATTACGGTGGTAATATAAGATTTGTGTAAACGCGGCTAGGTCATTAGAAATGGCACGCTCGAAAATTATCACTGCGTGTGGCCGTTTTTTAGATTTTAACCAGATAAAGAGCTGATGAAATATATCTAAAAGGTTTTATTGCGGACAGTGTAATAATTTTATTTAGCAAGACGTCTCATCGTTTAGCGGTCATTAGAATTGTAGAATCTTTATGTATAGGCAATTTATTAAACAAAAACATATAATAGGTAATTAACTCACGATACCTTATCTTTTATTACCATCGTAAAATTATACATTAAGATTCCAGTTGTGTTTTTCAATAAATAAGGTGTATTTTGTATTGCTTACGATATTTTAATGTGCAGTTTTGCGAAATCGGACATCAACAGTATTTTTAATTTATAAGACAAATAGCTGTGCAAATAGTGTCCAAAAAAGTACAAAATCTTTTGTTTTCTTAACTGTATCATTATTTCCGAAAATCGATAGTAGACGTACCTATAAACCGAAATCTTATAACCCTGAATAATTCCTTAACGTTCGCCGAAGGCCCCTAGCAGGGAATACATTTTTAAAGTGGTAGAACATAAAGGGAATACTCGATGTTATTCGAAAGTGAGGAAATGCGTCCCATACATCAAGGGAGTAAAATAGAAAAACAGGGGCCGTGTAAAATGTGACTACATCCGTGTAAAATGTAGCTCCGATTTGGAAAAAGACAAATAGCTCTTTGACAGCGATGGTTATGTACGCGTTATAGGCAACGCAATGCATGGACGCTCTCGATGGACGTCTGGACCGACTGCAAAGAAAGAGTACAGTGAAATGCTACTGGGATTTTCGTCGTTACTTTTTTGTTTTATTAAATTGGTTAAGGATACTGCTTTTGTTAATAATCAAACTCTACAATACATATCCTTCAGATTCTTTGTTATAAAAATTTCAGAAACAGGATTACTTACTATGACTGAGTTGCACCATCATAATTTGACTTTTACAAACGTCAAAAACACCGGTTTGTTTTAGTTACTGTTAAAGTAAGATGGTGCAATCCAGCCAATGTCTAGCAACGCGTAAAATCACAGGTAGGTTACAGTTATTTAAAAAAAACTTGTGACCATTTAGATGATCCTTTATCAATAAATAAATTTTAATATACTTCAATCTTTGATCAACTATATGCTATTTATAATATTCATCGCATCAGTTCACTTGAAGTCGAATTTGATCTAGCTCTGCATGATCAAAGCCGGCCATAGAGCAGGTGTAAAAATACATTCGTAAGTGACGTTGCTGACAGTTCACTGACAATCGACGTAATTAGGTAAGTGACTTCAAAGTGAGTGCACATGCCTGAGTTAGCTTTCAACTGCTATTTGACCGACAGCACGGAAACGGGGTTCGCGTTTAGGGTGCGCGTAGATAAGGCTGGACGTGGAGTAAGACGTCTTTAAGGGATTGTTAAGCGGCTCAGATAGAAGGCACTATTTAGGGTAGTTGACAAAGGAACATTTAATTCTAGCCTTAAATTGAATTGAAATAAACTGTTAAGTTCGATTTTTAAATTTTTATTGTTATGAAAAGAAAGAAAAATAAGTTTGATCCTATTGCCTATCTAAATCTATGCAGTCTATACGTTTTTATGGGTTAACTTATTTGCATGTCCCATATTCCACCCTATAGTTCCTGTACCCAAAAGCACACACTTTTTTCCTACATTTATAACGTGCTTTGTTAATCAATGTGAACACGTACTAAAAATACACAAAATGCATTGCGAAACAGGTCTTCACTTCTCTCATGGCACTATGTGGGGACTCATCTTAACTGTCACCTCTGATCGATTGAGATATGGGCCTTTAGCCCTTAGCATTATAAACTGTATTAGCTTGATGCTACATTCCTCTTCCCTGCACTACGCCACCTCGTAGATACGTACCCGGGAAGCAAACATACTGGCTCGTGTCATTTTATTTTTGGATGTATGTCCGTGACAGTTTAAGTGTCTATTTTCGTGTTTGTTCCCCTGACAGGTACTTAAATAACCGCTAAAATCTAATGGGTTTAAATTGGATAAGTCAATTGCAGTTGCTCTCCCTTACTGTACGAAAGATTTGATGTACTTGGGAAGAGATTTCCCCGAAAAAAGTGAAATGTGTTCCATTTGGAAGCATTTGAAACTTGAAAAGAGCTTGCTATATTATGCAGGCAACTTGCAACCTGATGCTTTGCAAATCTAGAAGGCTATTGGTATTCAATGGTGTTTAATATCTACTTCCTTACGGCTAACAATGATTATATTACTGTTAATTTATTACAATTTGTACACTAAAGTTTAATAAACTCTTACCAGATGCTACTACTTACTTGAGTTTTAAATCGTTACTCCTATTGAAAATCCTACAAACATTTAAGTTCAGATGACAACACATAGATATAGACTGTAACATCTTATAGGATTCTTATAGGGGCTGCTTTGCAACAAAAATGTATAGTGTGATGTGTTATTGCTGTACTTACAATATAACTTGAAGGGTACAGGGGCAAAACAAGGAATGTCCCTAAAATTCAAAAGTATATTTTTGATGGCAATATTTTAGATTTCCCGCGTATTTTTATTTGAAATTATACAAAAAGCGTAAAAACAAGTAATAGTCATATTATGTATTCCTATTAGTATTTTATAATTTTAAGTGACACATAAGAATATAAACATTAAAAAATTTAAATGTTCATAACATAACTTTTTCTTTTTGTGACATTTCTTGTTTTGCCCCTGTACCCTTCACTTACACCAAACGCATTTAATATGATAGTCAATGCCGTCTCATTATCGGACACCTGAAAGCAAACATTCAAAACAATTTATTTTACTGCGATGTTAAACCGCAATCTAAATTGAAAGTGTGAAGACATTTACAAATGTTTATTCACTGCAACACATATTGCTAAATCCGTATCTAATCTGCCCACGAGCAATAGTTAACGCTGTAATTATAGTTCGCATTAATCGCAATTGATCGCGCTTCGAACAGAATACTTTATGTGCATTAAACAATCAAAGTTTCTTAAATATTATGATGGCCTCTGGCGCATATGGGTAGTCGCCCATCCACTAATGAAAGATATTTTGAAGGCGCTTTAAAAATGTTATGATTCGTTTATTAATTGAACTGGAGTAGATTTTCAGTAATTAACATCTACATGGAAATTCTTGGGACAATTAGAAACGCAAAACATACGAAATCCCGGTTTCAACGCATTTTTTAAAGTGTGCCAGCAAGATTTTCCCAAGTTTAAGTCCCATGGGGTCACTTGGAAACTTATAAGAAATGTGTATCATACCATTATCTTATAAGATTCAATCATCATCTTATAGATTAGACTATAATCATCAGAAGACATTATGTTTGACTTTTAGGATTCTTATAAGATTATTTTAAAGAAAATCCTATACATATTGCAACTAATAAGAAAATGACTAATAATAAATATACATGTCAACGTGAAATTGTGAACTCTGTCAGTTTATAATACAGGGTGTTTGGCGCATCGTGTGCCAAAATGATTTGACGGATAGAATGGGTCATTTCCTATATTTTTAGCCCTCATAACACGTTCCATGCCAGGCGGCTACTTTTTTAATAATTTTTAGTAATTTCACCAAAATACCCAAATCGCATCATTTAATTTCAATTTAAAAAAAAACTGCTAGGCGTAGCCTCAAAGTAAATGTATAACGCGTTAGATTGTAAACTAACAGTGGGTTAGGTTAGGTTAGATTGTAATTTAACTACGTCAGATTATAATCTGACGGAATTCACAATTTTACGGTGACATACAGATTACAAGCAGAAACATGATCACATAACAATTAATAATAACATTTTGAACTTACCAACCTATCAGAATCATTTTCACAGCCTCTGGTAGAGTTACTAAACTACCGCATAATTTCATCTCCATGGATGGGCCAGTCGATCGGCCTAATAAATTGAGCAACTCATTTGATTGTTCGTAGCCGATGTGATTACACAATATGCAATTACATATACAACCTCCGCTCCTTCAAGGTCAGCGAAAGTGGCTGTGAGGTTTCATTGCCGTCGGAACAGATGGTTGATTGGTACGATTTCTACCGGATTTTATCGGTAGAAAATGATGTTGTAGACAATTAGGGTATGCCTTAGAAAATAGCGGGTAAAAGCGAAATCGAGAGCTACGGGAACAATATTTTACTTACTTTTAAACCTAGGCGCACCACCGACTTTTAGTTGGCCGATAGTTGGACCCAATTCTAATTGGTATGAAGAAAATCGACCGATACCAAATCGGTATAAAGTGCACTTTCATGCCCGACACAAACTATCGGCCAACTAAATGTCGGTGGTCTGCGCCTAGGCTAAATCTTTTTTTCCACCTGGAAAAAATGTAAAGAATGTCTGTAGACCATGTTGATGATGAGAGAGAATAGTTACTATGAAACTACAAACAATATGAAATAATTGTGTTTGGTAGTTACATCTTCCGGTCTAACACGTAGACTATAATAAGTTGGGTTTTTATCAAAACTTACTCGAACAAAGCCATGGTCGAGTATGATTAATTTATTATTTTTAAAGATAAAGATTCGAATCAGAAATGAGGAGATCTGTAAACGAACTAAAGTCGCTGACGTAGCCCGACGGATTAGCAAGCTGAAGTGGCAATGGGCAGGGCACATAGTACGCAGAACTGATGGCCGATGGGGCAGCAGGGTTCTGGAGTGGAGGCCGCGTACCGGAAAACGCAGCGTGTGACGTCCACCCACAAGGTGGACCGACGACATCATAAAGGTAGCAGGAAGGCGCTGGACGCAGGCCGCTACCAACCGGACAGCATGGAAAGCATTGGGGGAGGCCTATGTTCAGCAGTGGACGTCATGTGGCTGAGATGATGATGATCATGACGAAAGATTAAGAAGGAGCAAATCGGCATTTGATTTAACTGGTGAAAATCAGTCACTACAACACCAATAAACTCACCATTTAGTAAATACAAAAACCATATCCTGCAATGAATAACACAGATTCAAAAGTTATCTTTTCTAACGTAACATCTAAATCAGTTTTATTGCACAGCACTATCCCACGCGAATCGGACGAGCGGTCAGCGTGTCCCGCGAGCTTCCGCTTCCCGCCACAGAGTTCCGCCGTGTCACCGTGACGTTATGTTGACAGAGGTGCGCCATTCACAAACGTGCTACTGTTTTGACTAACGAATTTGGGTTACTTTTATTCGGGGCATGCCGTGGCAATACATATAAAGCGAAATTTGTTAGGGTAAAGGATGGTTGTTGTCCTACTCATGAAACTATTGTCCTGCATCGAAACAATCCAATCAATTTACTAAAATTCACTGCACAACACACACATGTCAGTGTTACGAGTAACTACAATTTCAGCTATTGTGATTATTTTGTAGGCCTGTATTAATAGAGCACTGCACAATGGCATAATTTAACCCTCATTTGGTGTCTTAGCTGGTGGGAAAATGTGATGTGGTACGGTGTAAAATTTCGTCCAGCTAAGTACGTCCTTTTAAAACACACTTTATAAATATTGTTGAATATTTTACACTGCGCCTCTAGTCTCAAACTAAGCAAAGTATGGGTATAAGACAACGGATATAAACATATTTAAATACTTTTTTTTGTAAATACATATATATTATAGATAGTTTTCATTTCATTTGATTCATTCTGAAAATGTATCTTTACGAATAGTTTTTTATTTCCCAAGCTTTATTTACGTTTCCCAAATAAGTCTACCACAAAGTTCCGCGTCGCTCCCGTTGACGCAACTGTTATTCTACACTTTAATAGCTTAATGTTCTTTTTAATGGATGGTGTTCGCGGTTTGTTTATCTGTTTATGTATTTCTTACCTGCACAAGTTTAGTGAGCTTATAGTTTCGACTAAAACGCTCACAGGCAAGAAGTTACGTTTACGTTACTAATGGCAAATTAATGGTTAACCAACCAAAAATCTAATTTTATTTACTAAGCACGGTACCGTTACATTAATCCCGATCAAAGATTTGCGTTTAATTTAGACATTTAAGAAGAAAACGAGATAAAACTCAAAGTTAATACATATGTTACGGTTAATGTGTTAAATTGAAAATTATTAATAATAACCGGTTATTATGAATAATTACCGACATTNCGCCACCACCCCAGAGACATTTTAGTGAGAATGAAAATGCCAAGTTATCTCTTTAAAAAAAAAACTAATAATAAAGCTAAGTAACAGTCCAGATTGAGAAGTAATAATAATTACATCTCAGTGGATGGGCCAGTCGATCGGCCTAATAAATTGAGCAACTCATTTGATTGTTCATAGTCGATGTGATTACACAATATGCAATTACATATACAACCTCCGCTCCTTCAAGGTCGGCGAAAGTGGCTGTGAGGTTTCATTGCCGTCGGAACAGATGGTTGATTGGTACGATTTCTACCGGATTTTATCGGTAGAAAATGATGTTGTAGACAATTAGGGTATATAGTTTATAGGTATGCCTTAGAAAATAGCGAAATCGAGAGCTACAGGGACAACATTTTACTCAGTTTTAAACCTAGGCGCAGAACACCGACTTTTAGTTGGCCGATAGTTGGGCCCAATTCTAATTTGTATGAAGAATCGACCGATACCAAATCGGTATAATGTGCGCACTTTCATGCCCGACACAAACTGGCCAACTAAATGTCGGTGGTCTGCGCCTAGGCTGAAACTTTTTTTCCACCTGGAAAAAATGTAAAGAATGTCTGTAGACCATTTTGATGATGAGGGAGAATAGTTACTATTAAACTACAAACAATATGAAATAATTGTGTTTGGTAGTTACATCTTCCGGTCTAACACGTATACTATAATTTAAAAAAAAAATAGTTGAGTTTTTATCGAAACTTACTTGAACGAAGCCATGGTCAAGTATGATTATTTTATTTATTATTGTTAGCAATTAAGAAGTCTGTTTGCTCCTTCTTTATATTATAAAGACTTTTTAAATGACCGGTAAAATCAACCATTAAAACACCTGTACGCTTACCATAATATGGTAGGTACCATATTATGTTAAATGCAAATAACAATATAACCTAAAATGAATAATACAGATTCATTCGCTTATCTTTTCTAACGTAACAACTAAATCAGTTTTATTGCACAACACTATCCCACGCGAATCGGACGAGCGTCGAGCGGTCAGCGTGTCCCGCGAGCTTCCGCTTCCCGCCACAGAGTTCCGCCGTGTCACCGTGACGTTATGTTGACAGAGGTGCGCCATTCACAAACGTGCTACTGTTTTGACTAACGAATTTAGGTTACTTTTATTCGAGGCTTGACGTAGCTTTGTGATATGCCTACACAAAAAGTATTATAGTTATACTCGTAGCTTTATTTTTAGAGCAAAGCTTTTGAGAGGGCATGTATAGTTGTTACACTCCGTCAAGCAAAAATTACCCAACCGTAATAAAAATACCAGGTGCTCTCAAATTTCACTCTTATCCTAATCGAAACAGCACAATCAATTTACTGAAATTCACTCCACAAAACATGTCAGTCATTACAAGTAGGAACTTACTATAATTTTTAAGCCACTGTGATTATTTTGTATACTTGTTTCATATAAATTAGCCTCAGTTGCACCAAGTAACTTAAACGGTAACTTTAACCATAACCAGTGAATTTGTATGTTTGACAGACTTTTGAGATGGTGGTGCACCATAACCCAGCCTTAATTAATTCAGAATGACATAACTTAACCCTCAATTGGTGTTGTAGCTGGAGCCATAATTTGACGTGGTCCGGTGTAAAATTTCGTCCAGCTATGTCCTTAGTCACACTTTCATTCTGAAAATGTATCTTTACGAATAGTTATCTATATATTTACCAAGCTTTATTTACGTTTCCCAAATAAGTCTACCACAAAGTTCCGCGTCGCTCCCGTTGACGCAACTGTTATTCTACACTTTAATAGCTTAATGTTCTTTTTAATGGATGGCGTTCGCGGTTTGTTTATCTGTTTATGTATTTCTTACCTGCACAAGTTTAGTGAGCTTATAGTTTCGACTAAAACGCTCACAGGCAAGAAGTTACGTTTACGTTACTAATGGCAAATTAATGGTTAACCAACCAAAAATCTTATTTTATTTACTAAGCACGGTACCCTTACATTAATGCCGATCAAAGATTTGCGTTTAATTTAGACATTTAAGAAGAAAACAAGATAAAACTCAAAGTTAATACATATGTTACGGTTAATGTGATAAATTGAAAATTATTAATAATAACCGGTTATTATGAATAATTACCGACAGTCGCGGTAAAAGTGATAAATTAATCACATTTAACAGTGATTATTTAATAATTCAACCTTAGTACTAACAAATTTCATAAAAGAGAACAACATCTTGTGTACGTGCTCGTGTACAGCCAAACTTTTGAACGTTTTGATATCATAATAATATATTAATATAATTTGGCATAATGAGTTTGGAATGTTTCTTACATAATATTACTTTTCTATGATGCCTATAACATAATGTTTTATTTTAAAGTGAAAAATAGTTAAGGTGCGGCGGGGGTGGCCCTTGGGCCACCCCTAAGCCGCCTATTTAGTTTTATACACACATAAATGACCTCATATTAATCACATTTACCAAATCATGCGGTAATTATTCATAATAACCGGCGATTATTCATAATTTTCACATTTATCACTTTGACCGTAACACATACATTATTTCAAGGGTTTAATTATTAACTATCTAAAGAATTATACTGAAAACATACTCATTAATCAAACAGTTCACCGTAAAAAATGTTGGGTGCTAAATTAAATAAAGACAATTGTTGAATTGGACAGTATTTTAAGCTCCAAATTAAACAATCGTTCGTTTCAGCCAAATGACGTCCACTGCTGGACAAAGGCCTCCCCCAAGGTTTTCCACAATGAACGGTCCTGCGCTGCCCGCATCCAGGCTCTTCCCGCGACCTTTACCAGATCGTCGGTCCACCTAGTAGGAGGCCTGCCCACGCTACGTTTTCCAGCCAGCTCCAAAACTGTTTACCACCGCCCTGGAAGATGTCTTCAAGCTTCTGGACTGGAACGGATTTGGCATAAATATCAACGGCGAGTACATCACCCACCTTCGATTCGCGGACGATATCGTAGTCATGGCTGAGACCTTGGAGGATCTAGGCACAATGCTCGATGGCCTCAGTAGATCCTCTCAACAAGTGGGCCTCAGAATGAACATGGACAAGACAAAAATCATGTCTAATGTCCGTGTTGCACCCACTCCTCTGAAGGTTGGAGACTCTACACTCGAAGTTGTCGACAATTATGTATACCTGGGACAAAGAGTCCAGTTAGGTAGGTCCAACTTCGAGAAAGAGGTCAATCGTCGAATCCAACTCGGATGGGCAGCGTTCGGGAAGCTTCGCCATATACTCATGTCCGAAATACCGCAGTGTCTCAAGACGAAAGTCTTCGAGCAGTGTGTGTTGCCAGTGTTGACATATGGATCCGAAACGTGGTCGCTTACTATGGGCCTCATAAGAAGGCTCAAGGTCACCCAAAGGGCGATGGAGCGGGCTATGCTCGGAGTTTCCCTGCGTGATCGAATCAGAAATGAGGAGATCCGTAGGAGAACCAAAGTAACCGACATAGCTCGCAGAATTGCTAAAATCAAGTGGCAGTGGGCGGGGCACATAGCTCGTAGAGACGATGGCCGTTGGGGCAGGAAATTAAACAATAATAATCAAAATATCACACAATCATAAAGCAATTTCAATTAGGCTTGCAAATGAATAAATAATAACAATTAAACGTTCGCAATTCCGATCATTTAAAACATACCAACACTTTTCACCATAATCATCCCATCAGTTTCACCAAATAAATATTTTACCGACGCCAATTAAAATAATTAACCAAATTAGTTCATCTCTATAATGCTTAATAATCACGTAGCAATATAAAAGTGAGACTCAATTATATTGACTCACCGTTAGCTTCAAATGTACCCGTTTTTATTGGAAAGCTATAATTAAATACATTGCAAAGGAATAATTTATATCTATGACGTAATAAAATTTATTAATATTTAAATAACGTTGATTAAATGAATCCCAAACAGACGGGATCATGATTAGTAACGAGATTTGTGTTTAAGTTGGGATTCTTTCATGAGCTGTTTATCGAAGTAGCATATTAGATTATAATTTTTTGTTGAAAAATAGCACTTAATACAACGAGATAAGACGCCACTGTGTTAAGCTTGAAGTGCAGTCCTCCGTCCATAAAAAGTTTGGGATGTATGTTGGTCCCATAGGGTCTCGAAGATGCCCCACTGAGACGGTATCTTGCAATTAATACGTCAATACCGACGGTTTTATAACATACAGGGTGTATGGAACAGGGTGGCCAAAGCGTGAGCAGTGCTCAGACATGCTTTTGATGTGAAAACCAGTTATTGTTTCTGTATATTTTTATTTTTTACTCTTCAGATTTTCCCTCAGTTTTTCATCATTTAATAAGTTTCATAATTTTGTCTTTGAAAATTGGTAATTGGTAAAGTTACGGTTAGAGTAAGCTGGTGCAAGGCTAGGCTACTAGGCTGAGCCTAAGCAATAATTTTGGTAAACCAATAACAAATATGTAATGGCTAAAAATCGTTAACTTTTTCCAGTTACAATGACACAGATCATGATATAATCACTATTTTTGCAAACACCCTGTATTCTACTCAAATCAAAAGTTCCAGAAATGGCCAAGAGTGATTTAGGGTATTTCTCATAAATACTTTTTGATGGCTTCAAAATTGATTGGACTCACACTGAACCCTAAGCTAGGGTTGCCATACGTCCCCGTACGCCGGGACATGTCCCCGTTTGAAGCATGGTGTCCTGGCGTCCCGGCCGATAAGCAATTTGTCCCCGTTTAAAAATCATAGTTATTTAATAGAGGGCTGGACTTGGTAAACAGTAATATACCTACGTAGAAATAAACGCGACTAACTAGCTAGGCTAATGAGGCTAATCGTACGTTGATAGAACGACGTAAGCGCTGACACTTAGTCTTGTCCGTTCACGTTTCACGAATTTACATCAACAGTGTCAACACATTTCGGGATCGCGAACTCTCGACGTTGACAGAGCAATAAATCTCTTCGGCGAAAACAGGATAATTTAGATCGAACTTCACTTGGTAAGTTCGTTTGATCATTCAATAATGCTTAATAATCACGTAGCAATATAAAAGTGAGACTCAATTATATTGACTCACCGTTAGCTTCAAATGTACCCGTTTTTATTGGAAAGCCATAATTAAATACATTGCAAAGGAATAATTTATATCTATGACGTAATAAAATTTATTAATATTTAAATAACACTGATTAAATGAATCCCAAACAGACGGGATCGTGATTAGTAACGAGATTTGTGTTTAAGTTGGGATTCTTTGATGAGCTGTTTATCGAAGTAGCATATTAGATTATAACTTTTTGTTGAAAAATAGCACTTAATACAACGAAATAAGACGCCACTGTGTTAAGCTTGAAGTGCAGTCCTCCGTCCATAAAAAGTTTGGGATGTATGTTGGTCCCATAGGGTCTCGAAGATGCCCCACTGAGACGGTATCTTGCAATTAATACATCAATACCGACGGTTTTATAACATACAGGGTGTATGGAACAGGGTGGCCAAAGCGTGAGCAGTGCTCAGACATGCTTTTGATGTGAAAACCAGTTATTGTTTCTGTATATTTTTATTTTTTACTCTTCAGATTTTCCCTCAGTTTTTCATCATTTAATAAGTTTCATAATTTTGTCTTTGAAAATTGGTAATTGGTAAAGTTACGGTTAGAGTAAGCTGGTGCAAGGCTAGGCTACTAGGCTGAGCCTAAGCAATAATTTTGGTAAACCAATAACAAATATGTAATGGCTAAAAATCGTTAACTTTTTCCAGTTACAATGACACAGATCATGATATAATCACTATTTTTGCAAACACCCTGTATTCTACTCAAATCAAAAGTTCCAGAAATGGCCAAGAGTGATTTAGGGTATTTCTCATAAATACTTTTTGATGGCTTCAAAATTGATTGGACTCACACTGAACCCTAAGCTAGGGTTGCCATACGTCCCCGTACGCCGGGACATGTCCCCGTTTGAAGCATGGTGTCCTGGCGTCCCGGCCGATAAGCAATTTGTCCCCGTTTAAAAATCATAGTTATTTAATAGAGGGCTGGACTTGGTAAACAGTAATATACCTACGTAGAAATAAACGCGACTAACTAGCTAGGCTAATGAGGCTAATCGTACGTTGATAGAACGACGTAAGCGCTGACACTTAGTCTTGTCCGTTCACGTTTCACGAATTTACATCAACAGTGTCAACACATTTCGGGATCGCGAACTCTCGACGTTGATAGAGCAAGAGCGCATTAGTAGGCACATAGGGAACACTGTCGCACACGGTCACGCACACTATCGTACACTATCGGGCGCTCTCGCTCGTTCGGCTTGCGCTCGGCTCAGGTCGGCAATAGTGACTATCTATTGCCGACCTGAGCCGAGCGCAATTTACTTCGTTTGTTTATCCGCTAAAAAACTAATATTTTGTACTAATAAAAAAAATGCCATGCATAAACGAGGATATAATATTTGATGATTATATTATTTTGTGTTAATTTAAAAAATAACAATGCCATGCATAGTTGAGAATGTTATATTTATTTTGTTGTTGATTATATTTTGTGTTTATTAAAAAAATAACATTGTGATAATTTTATGTTTGTTGATTACATACCCCCTTACTAATAATGGTTGTATAGTGGCGGTATAGCTATACAATGTTTTGTCCTTATCTGTCAAATTCAAATGTCACAATGACAGATAAGGTCAAAAGATTGTATAGCTCACAGATAAGGATAGATGCAGCATGTGTCAAAAATTGTATGAAGCCGAGCGTGCCACTTTTTAAACGTCATTAGTGTCATTTTAGCGAATTTTAGTGATTGCCGCAACGTAAAAGTAATCGTATCATCGTACTGCATTCGCAAAGTCATCGAAAGATATCATGTGACTCGATTCAAAAATTAATTAATTCCGATAAAACTGATAATTTGTTAAATACAAAACCAAAAACATCTTTATTTACCTTTTTAAAATAAAGTTATTCTTACAAATCGTCAAATCTCGTTATTTTTTTTACCCTACCAGCGTTTCAAGACATTTTGTCAAGTGCATGAATACATGGATCATCATCATCATCATTTCAGCCACAGGACGTCCACTGCTGAACATAGGCCTCCCCCAATGACTTCCACATCGCACGGTTGGTAGCGGCCTGCATCCAGCGCCTTCCCGCTACCTTTATCAGGTCATCGGTCCACCTTGTGGGTGGACGTCCCACGCTGCGTTTTCCGGTACGTGGCCTCCATTCCAGAACCTTGCTGCCCCATCGGCCGTCAGTTCTGCGTACTATGTGCCCAGCCCACTGCCACTTCAGCTTGCTGATCCGTCGGGCTATGTCAGCGACTTTAGTTCGTTTACGGATCTCCTCATTTCTGATTCAATCTCGTAAAGAAACACCGAGCATAGCCCTCTCCATAGCACGCTGTGCAACTTTGAGCTTCTGTATAAGGCCTATAGTGAGGGGCCACGTTTCCGAGCCATAAGTCATCACAGGTAACACACATGGATCAGTGTGTGTCTTATTGTTATGAGTAAGTACGGTTCCTTGGGATCGGTATGAGTGCACCACATACAGGGACCATGGTTTTAACTCTTAAGAGTACATCGCAGGATATGTATTAAAAACAATGCTACTTTATACTTCTACTGCTACTTTATTCTAATTAATTATTTGCTACTTGTGCTGTTAATTACAATTCTCAATCCGTAAATAATATCTTCTTTCTACCGTGTTCGTACTACTGTTCTCGTAAAATCATCGTAACCGATTGTTGTAATCGGATTACATGAACATCACTCGACCATGTATGTCCATTTGGACATATCGGAATGGCACGCTTTGACGATCAACTTGCTGTATCTACTATCTACTCTAATCCATATCTGTGGTATAGCTATACCACCGCTATACAACCATTATTAGTAAGACTAAGGGGGAACGTGTGCTAATTAAAAAATGTTGACAGATACTTAATACTTTGGTTAATGTTGATTAATACCTATTGTTGTAATAAAAGCTCCTTTTTTCTACCTTTAATAGTTTTTCTTTAAATGTCCCCGTCTGAGTCCCCACACTTATGGCAACCCTACCCTAAGCGGACTGTGTTCATAAGCCAAACCGAACTGTATGTCGAACTGTCTCTTGGTATTTATTTAATGGAATTTGCCTTCAAAGTTTTTAAAACAAGGGTCGATACCAGTGTGATACATTTATTGGCCTCTTCCACTTGTAATGTGCGACGCATAAATCACTGTTAATAACACTAAAAACAAACGAATTGAGAACCTCCTCCTTTTTTAAAGTCGGTTAAAAAGAGACTACACTGTTAACGAATCCTGAAATGATTAAGAGCGGTCTCAACACTTATTACATACACTGTCCGTGTCGGTTTTTTTATAGCTTTCCTTTGCTTGATATCTTTTTCTTTTGCAGTTTGATTTATTGCGTTAATTGATTGCGGTCGAAGTCAATGTACGGAGTTTTAGATGAGCACTTTAAGTAATTAAAATAGTACTAAAATATATCTATTCAATTGACTATTGCTACTCAATTTTCCTCAATAATATATTTTTTTATGTACGTTAGTTAGGTTATTGTCCTACCATCTTATTTATAAAATATTTACTTGAACCATTAAAAATAGAAAGTTTATTGACTATACTAATTACTCAAATAAAAAAAGTAGGTAGGTACTTACCTATTAAGGTTTAACGACCGCTTGTTACCTGGAACAATATAAAAATTATTATAACCAATAAAATAATCTACAGTGAGTCCATAACCTGTAATTTCATAAACTAAGTGGGCGCTTTTATTGTTTCAATTAATTCCACAATTTTACGTATTGTGCACAATTTTAATTGTAGTTTTAAAAGCACAATTAAAAAGTCCTGTTTATGGGAGCCGTCGTCAAATCGTTTATTATTGCAGTTTGTCACTTAGGCACTAACAGTATTTTATAAAGACTCTAAAATAAAACATTATGACACATTAACAAGTTTCGATATAACGAGTTATGCGAAGCGACGTCGACTTTTGGAAGCCGCGTGGGTGTTAACATTATTTTTGTGTTAGAGCCCTACGCGTTTGGGAGGTTTTATGGACGCGATAGGTTTTCATAACCTTTTAAAAGCAAGGTTTAGTTACACTTTTGACTATTTGTGAGGTCTAGCAGGCTTTTTAGTAGGTAACCATAAGTAATAGAAAAGTACACACGGCAGTACAACAGACTAAATCCTTGCAAAATAGTTTAACTACACATACATATTATTTAACATCCTATATTGTGAACTTGACGTCAATCGTGCTAATATAAGTAAAATGTTAAAAGGACTACTTACATAAGTAAGATTCACATAAATAGCGAATCTTACAGTCTTATTTTCATAACCACAAAATAATAAAATAAAAGATAAACAAGTACAAAAATAATCTTAAACAAACAATACAAAACAGTTATTTGAACAAATATGTTGTCCTTCACGGTCTAGACAGTTACAAATAAAAGTATGTAAAATTCTTACAAAATTAATAATAAAACAAATTGCCCCTGGGCCTATTGGATCCCGAAAAGCTATTATTAAAGGTTAACCTTCTTACCAGCTCTACTTAAGGGCAAAGCGATACTAAAAACTATCTTAACCCTTTAACATTTAAAGGGTACGGTTTTGAACCTTATGTTATCTTCCTAAAGTTAAGAATATAGTGGCATCGGTTCTTTCAGCACCAGATAAAGGCTTAAACCATCATCTCTGTGCAAATGTCGGAGCCTGGACCACACCTCACGAGGATTACCGTTTAAGTCCTAAATTTGATACTTGTCGGTAGCTTATTTGCATTTTTATATCGAAGGCAAAAGATGATACGCAAATAAAAGAATCCTCTAAAGATACTCTCGAGTAACAAAGCTGTTTTAGATATGACATGATAATGGAGTGAAAAAGGACGAACGAAAACTTTGGCCTTCGTGATAATTTTATTTAAAATATCAACTGGTCCTTTTGAAAAGGTGTGAACAAACAAAACCAAGATATGAACTAAACTTTATTTAAGAAAAGGTTACTTTTTGCTTAAACTTTGATATTTTAAAATAAAGATTGAATTATTATGCGCTGCTTAGTTTAATAATAAAATCTTAGCGAAATTGAAAGTTATTAAGAGAGAAAGTAAAAGGATTAAGACGTCACATTACGAACAATTAACACAAAGCGAAATACAATGCTCAAGACATATCAAAAGCAAAGTATTACAGGATTAACATTCGCACAAAAGGATTTGAGAGACGCTGACAAACAACTCAATTCTGCGATTGTTTGAAATTAAAAACGGAAAGTGTCACTCAAATCGGTAACAAGGTTGGGCATACCTGGAAATATTCAAACCGAGATTCTTCACGCCTGTCCAAGATTAAGACGAGTATAAATAACTTTTGTCAAAAAAAAAACAATTGAAATCTGCACCCATAGTGGACAAAATTAATTCCTTTGTGAGCCCTAAAGTCGCACTTTAAATTAACTTTTCGTCAAATCGTCACGCGTTTGTCTTCACACAACACTATGCTTTATTTCGTTCCTCCCAAGGTGGTGTTTCGTAGCACTATTTTGAGCTCAAAGTGAATGCGACATATTTATTTTGCGAAATCCAATTTTCTGCTGACATCTCATCTGTCGACTTTAAACGTTCAGGACTATGGGGCTGTCTACACGGTTTCACGCTTATTCTTCAACGTTTATAAGTTTTGGAATCAAATAACCTACACTTCACGATTATCAGCACGAGCTCTAAAAATTGATAATACTTAAACAAATCGTTCGTCGTTCGTTTCAGCCGAAAGACGTCCACTGCTGGACAAAGGCCTCCCCCAAACAAATACACGAAGATAAAATATGTATGGAATTTAATATGGCTTTTTGTATAAAGAATTTGAGCAAACTAAATTTTAATTTACTTTTCTTTAAGATTAAACATTATTTAACAACGTTTACTAACGTAGAATGGATGTTTTCGTTATCTGAAATAAATGCTATTATTATTATTTGACGTGCTGACAAAACTTTTTCTTCATATAAAATTACGTGGGCATATTAATTAATTAAATTCAAATATCAATTTTTCTCCGAACCTAAGCGAACTGTTTTTATACACAGAGGTATAAATAACATTATCTTAGATCTAAGGATTTTTAATTGTTGATTCTGTATATTGGCGAAAAAAGTTTAACGCTCCTAGTCTTGAATATAATAGGGTTCGATACAGTAATCTCGATTTTCCCTTTAGATTCAAATTCAAATTTAAAAAAAAATAGAATGTAGGCCTTTTCAAGGCACTCATACATCCAAATACATTTTGCCCTACTTCACTATAAAAGGCCATTTACACGAACGCTGTAGATAGACGATCTCAGAAAACTCGTGTAAAGCCTGATTCGACCAAACTTTTATCCCAGAATAACTCCTGGTATAACTGGTACATTGACAGTTTCAGTCTGGGAAATATGTCAAAATGTCGAATAACTGACTATTTCGTTCGTTTCAGTCAAATGACGTCCACTGCTGGACAAAGGCCTCCCCCAAGGTTTTCCATAATGAACGGTCCTGCGCTGCCCGCATCCAGGCTCTTCCCGCGACCTTTACCAGATCGTCGGTCCACCTAGCAAGAGACCTGCCCAAACTGACTATTTATTCTGAGATTAATATTTACTCTTGTTTGGTCGAATCTATCCTAAACAAAATAGTAAGATAGTTTTTGGTAGCGTTAAATATAATTACATAAGGGAACGAAGCTACTGGACCCAATTTTATTAACCTTTTAATTGCCTTGTTTGCATATTAACATCGTGC
Organism: Ostrinia furnacalis; assembly: GCF_004193835.3. Lineage (NCBI taxonomy): Eukaryota > Metazoa > Arthropoda > Insecta > Lepidoptera > Crambidae > Ostrinia > Ostrinia furnacalis. The sequence continues at coordinate 166,780 of NW_021133257.1, read as the reverse complement.
AGATCAAAGAATGGTCCAGTTTGTGTAACATAATAAAACTAATGTCACAGCGAAGGCATCACAGAGTCAGCCGATGACATATTTGGGTGTCACAACGGTACTTTATTTATAGCGCCATAACTCACATAAAATTCTAAGCTCCCGCCGGCGATACCATCAAATTCCTACTGCCAGCGACTCGCGCGCACCGCACAAAACTTAAGGTTAGACCGCACTACTTGGTTTGCTAGGGAAGATCACCAATACGGAATTTAATTTAAAACTTGAAAAAATCCAATTGCATCAAGTAGAAATGGAACCTTAGGCTTGCCGGGTCCTAATAATACCTAATAATTTTTCTTAAGGAAGTTTCCAAACTAACTTAAAATATCATCTTTTAGGTATATGTAGCAAAACAATAAAACTCTAGATAATTAAATAGAAATATTTGAAAAAGGGATTATAAAGACCCCAAAAATAAGTAACTCATCATCATGTATGCGAGCTCTGATTTAGAATAGTAATTCCTGGTTTATTTTTCCAATGTGAGAGAGCAGTTTTTATCCCGAGCATAACGTAACTTTTCTTTTTCTCGGTAGTGTGGCTCAGCCTTACCGTTTTTTGGAATGCGCCAAAGCCGCTTACGTCGAGGTTAACGAGAATGTTTTGATAGTAACATATCTTGAATTAATATCCGAGCTTACTTTTTACGAGTACTGAACTACCGTATTTGTACAAAACGTAACACTTTGTATGGACAAAAACTTAAATAAAAGCTTTGATAACGCTTAAATCCGCCTCTTTAGTTGTACACTATGCGGGTTACTAAAATTGTAGTAAAATATAATCCCATAAATAGAAAAAAGTTAACTAGGTAATCCAAGTTAGTACGAATAATAAAACCTACCATTTGCCTCAACACCTTAAGTTACTTAAATTACTCTTTCTTACAGCAAATAAAATAAAAACGTTAATTCGCTATTTTCCTCCCAATTTAATACAACAACGTATTTCAATACTTTATTATATTTTGTAGTAAAAAAAGTTTGCCCTGTCAATTATTAGTCAGACAGAGCAAAATACAAGCTATGTATTACCTTCCACCCTTTCAACCTTAATTCGGCACTGTCCTTTTATTCGTTCTCGACCTAAAACCATGATTAATGGGTCAAGTAGTACATAATAGAGATTTCAGGCTTAGATCAGTATACCTACCCTTTATATTACATACAAAATGCTCTGAAGCTAACGCGAAGGCCATGCTCTACATATGAAGCATTTACAAACAATTTCCCCTATTAAACTTCTGTCAATTCGCCCTTACATTTACAATACCAGGGCTATTACGTTGAAAGCGGTTTATTTTACTTAAACATACAGTAAACAATACTGAGTTTTATAGCAGTCCGAGCCAGCGATAAGAGCCGCTTAGTTAAAGGGTATAAACTTAGAAAGGGCTCAATCAACAACTTATAGCAAGTCCTTTTCTATGGATTTCGAATGCCATGGCTCAAAAAGAAGGTAATAAGATGGAGTTCTGAAGTGGAGGACATGATGGGGCACACCAACCGGAAAAATATTTAAAGAAATTAATTATTGTAACTATCCCTAACAAAATTGCTCAAACCACAAACTTAGCAGAGTACAATTATAACAAAATAACGAATAAGGCCCGATTCGACCAAATTTTTATCCGATAACTGGCTCATTGACAGTTTCAGTATGGGAAATATTTCAATTTGTCGAATAAGTAACGATTTATTCTAAGATTAATATATTTACTCTTGTTTGGTCGAATCCACCTTAATAGAACAATGAATACTACATAAACGACATTAATTACATGCACATCATAGTAAAATTGTCCCCGCAGCATTAGCATCCTCTTGATTATGTCGATCACACTAAAATTAGCCCTCTACATTATAAATAAATAAATAATAAATATAAATAAATAAATCTTTGGAAAATTTCACACAGCGCCAGCTAGCCCCAAAGTAAGCAACTTAATGCTTGTGTTATGGGTGCTAGCTTGACGGATACACTACTTATATACTTTTTTTTTTTAAATACATACATATTATACATAGTAACACCCAGACCCGTCACAGAAATTAAAATTCATCATTTCAATTTCTGCCCGGCCGGGAATCGAACCCGGGACCTCTCGGCATAGTAGTCCGTTCTGAACCACTACACCAAACGGCCGACAATTATAATAGGTATTATAATAATACAAGTCTGTATTCTGAGCAGTAGGCAAAGCAACATTAAAACTGACTTTTGCTCGGACAATTTCCTTCAAAACGCCCAGTGGTCTTTACTTTCCATAATACAAGCGCTAGACTATTTTCACAGTCGATAATGCATTTGATTTACTGCACCGCTAAACTGAACGTTACCCGACGACAATGAGGTTCATTTTCATAAACTGCCGCTAACTTTCCGTGCCAATGTTGCCGAAAGCTAATGTTACTTTCTTATTATGAATATTAAGTTAACAAAATGTCAAAGAGCATTAAAAAAAATATGATTTAATGACTCGGTCGAATTAAGTAACGAATAATGTTATATAAACTCGATCTATCCCTTAGGATAAGAGTCTTAACTTACTTTTTTAATCATTGTAAATGAGAATAATATCTACGACCCGGCGAACTTCGTACCGCTTGTACTAATCAGAAATAATGTAGGATTCTAATGGTGCAAGAATTTTTCAAATTTGTCTTGAAGTTTCGGAGCCTATTCAATACAAACAATCAAATCTTTCCTCTTTCAATAGAAGCTTAGATGAGCACTAAAAATAGTATCACTCTTTGCTTTGATGTATTTTTAGCGCGACGTTAATTTTCACATAATATTGTCACTAAATCAAACGACTATCAAACCATAAAGTATTAATTACCTGCTACTTAATCGTAGATTTATTTATCAAACTGACAGGTTCATTTGATAATCCATCAAAGATGCCTTTCCAATTAAACGTAACGGCTTATCTAACATTAATTAGTGCGAATACCGTACAAGGAAAACAGACAACGTAGTCCAAATCACATGGCATTAACACAATTAAATCCTACCTTCTTCGACGGAATCATGTTAGCCGTGTCCACATAACAGCCTTTTAGCTTAATCCGATTGTACTAAGAGGTACAGTAATAAGTACATTGTAATTGAACGTCAAAGGGGCCGCTCGGATTAGCGCAATGATTCTCAAATGTAGAGAGCTCCTCTTTTCCAGCTTAATGCAGCTTTTTCACCTAGACCTAGACATAACCTTAACCCTTCGTGCAGGCCTCCTACTAGGTGGACCGACGATCTGGTAAAGGTCGCGGGAAGAGCCTGGATGCGGTCAGCGCAGGACCGTTCATTGTGGAAAACCTTGGGAAAGGCCTTTGTCCATCAGTGGACGTCATTTGGTTGAAACGAACGAACCCCTCGTAATAAACTGAATATTCTTGTGTTAAGAGTACCACCATAATAGACAAGTGGCAGCCACTCCTGTCGGTTTCCTATTGACTACTCTATCTAGTATCTATTCCTATATTCAATGTTTAAGCAAATTTAAAAAAATCTACAACATTAAACATCAACCTCATAATATGTACCTCCATGACATGCGACTTAAGATGCCAATAATGCTTAAATCTCTCATATTTGAAGCGAAGTGATTTTTAACAAAAAATTACACAAATTAAGGAATGTAATTCACAAGTATTGTAGAATAATATATTTGTTTATTGAAATAAAATACCAAAGTGGGGCTTTGAAACACCGAAGTTTGAGAACCTTAGTATTAGGCTCAACTCTAGAGTCGAGATTATAACGACAACTCAGTATCGATGGGCATGATTGACAGCGGCGCGGTAATCGCCCGTCCGTCCGGGTTCGGCGTGAAGCCGATTATTCACATTATTGCCGATTACGTATTGTTTACTGAGATCGGCTAATTGATAAAAATCTCGGTTACGGCTTCTTGGTTTTCGATTTTGAATAGCACAAATTGGATATAGATATAGTAGTAAAATTAGTTTGGCTTCACAGTTGTAAATTAAAATAGATGTTATTGCACGTTTCTCTTAAATTATTATAATTTTCATACTGTATAAACTAAAATCTTCAAAAAACATTTTAATCTAAGAAGCGTTCTAATAATACTGACACGTGTGTCTAGCGCCGCCTTTTCAGTTTTTTGTGAACAAAAGAAGTTTTTTCCACCATCCGTTCAAAAGAGAACGTGTTTCCACTGCGTAAACTTTTAAAAATCTATTAGATTTCGGAATACGCCGCTTGTAAATTTCACCAAATTCGAACTAGCGATCCGGGTCCACCCCTCAATTTAAAAGTTCCGTAGAAACAGATGACGCCATCGCATATACCGCATACCAATTCGATATAAAAACACTGCGGTGCATGTTTATACTCGTGAATACAGTTATGGGGGCTCAAAACCCTTGTATCGCCGCGCCATCGGTAATACATCCCGAAGGAAACGCGTGACAAGAATCGAGATACGACGAATCACAGGAATCAGTCGCGACGATGCGGAGATGTGGCGCGCATAATATCGGTCCCACACCCAACATAACTATATCGATATTTCCCTTCTAAAAGTTTCTAAGAACGCACGACACTGAGCATTCTATGAATTCGCCAAAAGAATCCCAACGGTTCACAGTTCTCACGCGAGCCAGGCATTCGAAATCAACTAAATTGTTTAAGGCTCTATAAAGTGAATATTCCAACAGTTCTCCCGTGAATCCATAGAGTTTATAAATGGTTCATTCCGAAGTCTTAATTAAATAAAAACAATGAACCAACTTTGCAAAGTTAACGGTTTGCGGTATTTCTTTCTTGGCATTTTCAGCGTCGACTTAAGTAAAACTTTCCTTACTTTCACGCTGTGTAAAGATTTTTCAAATGTTATATGCTAATAACTTTAACAGTGTTCGGGTTGCTTTATCTTCATTTAGTAGATTTATTTTCTAGTTATTTCCTAATATCAATGACAGCTCTAAACGCTCATAAAAGGCCCATAAAAGTGAAGAAACCTGAAAACGAAACGAGAAACGTCCGAAGCCGCATTCTCATCCGCTCATTGGTCATCACGAGACGAAATTATAAATTACCGCAATTATTGCTACCAATTAACTAGCGATTATCGTTTTACTAGTCTACCCGCCATAAATAAACCGATGCGTTGTGTAAGGCATAATTACGCCGGTAATACAAATGAAAAGTGCAACCGAGAGCACGTACAGCGTACGTCTTCTGGATAATTTATTACTGTTTTATCTCCGAGCAACCGTCGACGATTAAAGAAAAGAAATGTCGGGGACCCGTGATCGCGATTATCACGATGCGATCGCTAAATCGCCTCCGAATAACCGCTGCCCAAGCTACCACTCACGTACAATTTCTTACATTATCATACATCGAATAGTCTTCACAGATGATGATGCAACATTTTCGTTCAAAACCAGCAATGAATGCCGTGTAAAGCAGTAGATGTAGAGTCGGCATTGAACTGAAAACACGCAGTAAACAAATACACATTGAAAAGAGTTGAAAGCGTACTCCTTGCGCGGTATTGGTAGTCACTCCCGGGACCCTTCACGTAGGACAGGCGTGGTCATTGTGGGCCTTTAATTAGCACATGTTACAAGATTATCAGCCCCGTCAGGAGAAGACATCTGAATAATGACGTCCGCTCGTGTCCTACACGGTACACAACAATAGTTTTGATTTGTATTGTGCGGTTAATTTAATTAAACGTTCAGTGAACCCGCATTCTTTTTTAATTGAACCGGTAAATGTTCGAAACTCCTGACTCATTAGTGACGTCATTTTATTTCGGTTACACATGATATAAAAATTCTCTCTGCATAGGTGTAGGTATGCTCAATTAAATAGGTATCAAGCTGATGATTAAAATAAAATGTATGCTTCAACGTAAAAGTAGCCCATCACTATGGGCATATTTGTTGCAAAATAGTGCCTATTACGTCAACATGAGATGCCATTACTTATTTTAAGTGTCGGCATCCGTACTTGGATTCGAGTATAGTTATTAGCTAAATCATGCAAAATTATTTTCAATGGCGTCGCTGTAATAACCTGTTGCTAGACAAACTAATTACAAGCCCAGATCAAGTTGCTAATTATTTCACGAACAACGTGAACATGATTTATAAGATTTTATAAAGAACATATGTTTACTAATTATGTTACTAGTAAAGTAATTAGTAACATCTCTTTGTCCTTGTTTTTCTCCATGTTATTCTAGAATAACATAGCGAATCACCTCATAAATAAGTAATTTTATACGCACTGTTTTTTCTTCTTTCTTTTTAATGTTAAGTTACTAAGACATTCGTGTTAGTAGTGTCCTTAATATTATACTTTGAAAAATTCTTTCACCATTAGATTTCCACATTATCCCTATCCCATAAAGACATTCTTTGACGGAACGAAATTAACGCAGATGAAGCCGTGGACAAAAGCTAGTCATCCATAAGTTCGTAGGTTCGTTTCAGCCGAAAGACGTCCACTTTCTTACAAAGGCCTCCCCCAAGGATTTCCACAAAGACCGGTCCTGCGCCGCTCGCATCCAGGCATCTCCCGCGACCTTCACCAGATCGTCGGTATCCATAAGTATATTTATATAATTATCAATCCTATATTTATATAATTATCAATCCTATATTTATACATATAATTATCAAAACTCCATAATACGAGTAGAAGCTCTACTTATTTATCGTGTCTTTTCATTTCCAATCACAATAACTCTAAGAGTCGACTAAAAAAAGCTGTCCTAATGACCTAATCACAAAAGCTGCCAAAGCAATCTAGGCTAGTCGCAGTCACATGACGACAGACGGTACATCTGCACCTGGTCTCCCGACCTAGCCAGGGGGGCTACTCCCAAAAACGTCATCCGAAGTTTCGTACTATGTTACCATCCCTCTCGCACAAAGCGAGATGCCATCATGAGCGACGGTGACAAATAGACCCGAAACAGCGGTTCGGAATAGCCCCCCAGAAGCCCTGAGCCCGCGCCAAGTTTAAAATTAGCAGTGCATCCATTGAGAAATTAAACGTTTTTCTAGCTGTTTTTTAAATACCTTGGGAGCTGTTTCCAAAACAATGATGACTAAATAAACTTTGGTAATAACATACACTTACTAATTATTACAGAAGTGTCCCATCAAGGGTGTACCAGCGGGTGTCTGTCTGGTGATAAAGGACACTAACACCTATCGATTTAACGCACACCCTGTATATGACTTTTGTAAACATTGTAATGGAAAAAAATACATTAACAGATTGTAAAATAAGTGCGCGGAAATTATTTCGAAGCCACACTTTTCTAAATATAGTAAGAAATAATTAAAAATATGTTGGTGATCTATGCCATAAGGAGTACAATTCCATTCATGATGTCATCACATTAAATTCCAGCAAACTAATTGTATTGCACTTAGTAAGGAAAAATATATTGAAATCCGTTTATATTCGGTAAAAAACTTGTGGGAAAAATTTTTAGCTTCGATTTTACTTTTATTGCTAAAAAGGAAAAAGAGGACATTTAAATAAAGTTATCAAACAAAGATGGATGAAAGGATAAAATATGTGATCGATCAAAATTCCAAGGGTTTGTATTATCACACTCATGTGCTTGAGGATAACTTATAAGGGTTTGTTTGCTCTGGACATAAACTTTGCCATTATAAAGAATGATAATGCTAAATGGCTGAATCACTTCATATTTAGAGTGTTTGTTTTTAATGCAGTCCGCTGCACATCTGCAAATTATGTAAATACAGTAAGTACCTTGTTCTTATTAATATAACATCAATCTAAACAAGCTCCAAAAGAATGATATTTTGCAGCATAAAAGGCTATTAAAACTCAATATTAGGCGACTTCCACAAGAAGGTCACAACTGAAAGTTCACTAACAACTCCCAAGCGAAGTTTACCCACAATTCATGGGAGCGTGCCTTTTAGAGATCACGTTTATGAAATATTAAATCTATTTCTATCTGTTTCGGGGATCTTGGGCGTCTTACCGAGAAAGACGTTAGAACAGGTGCGCCCGCGCCGACGAGGCACCTACACGTTACCCCTAGACCGGGACAATGATCATGCCTTGCGAAACATGCCCGTCATATCAACGCAGCCATCATCACGAGACCCGGCGATTTACATATAATGACTATTCAACAATAAACAACGAAATGTTTGAGGTTACGACACGTTGTTATCAACGAATGTGACGTGTATGCTTTGTTTTGGCTCATGCATTTCTTCCACACGTCTTGAGATTCAGTCAGGGACGAAAGCGACAGATATAGCTGAAAAGCAGAAATCTCGGTGCGGAGAAAACCTCTAATTGTGGACGTGATACCATGGCGTTTGGCAAAATGTTTCTCTTATCTGAGACTCCTAATACTAATTTAGGGGAAATTCCTTCAAGAATATTTACTCAAGAAATTTACAATNGAAAACAAAAGATGACTAGACTACAAATAGTGCCCTAGATTAGGCTACATAAATAAACAATATAAGAGGCTACATGGCAAATTGCAAAACTTAGTCTGAATGGCATGTGAATTTGCTCTCTAAAAAGCGACTCTTAACACAACTAACCAATCACAATAAATTCGTAGACAATGGAAAGGAACATCAGTAATTTACTTAGACAGGTGAGCTGAGAAGAATTGCTTGTTTGCTTTTAAAAACGAGTAAGCGGCTACCTAAATCACAAGATGACATGTTCAATTTACGCAGCCTTTGAGGGAAAGTTTTAAGGGTCACATATTACGTACTTTATGAGCCTGCGAGGATGGCTCGCCGCTCGTGGACAGTGTTACGAATAAAGAACTCGATTCGTTTATGCGTTAAACGCAACCGAAAAGCAGAATCTACTTGAGTAACAAAAAAATTTAAAGCAATAATAATTTCTAGGTATGCTGTTCAATGACTGGCTTGAAGATGGCATAGAGACTAGCGTCATTTGAGTTATACCTGCAAAAAAAAAGTTTCTTCTATGACTCTTCTAATAAGAATCAATATTTCAACTTTCAAAATCATCGATAAACTCTGCGTTTATCGCGAAAGCAAGCTGAGTGCTTTAAGTTGACACAAAACGTTCAAGCCTTAGAACCTAGACTTCATTCGCTCGCCTAAGAAATAAATTAGCTTTGACCCCCACAATAGCCCCTCTAAACAAACTGCTTTATGTATGACGAGAATTCACGTTGCTCTGCTACTTTGTATGGTTTAGTCTTGAACAGCTCAGAGAAAACAGTTAGAGCCTGTCCTTCTAATTAATATCCCCATTGTTTCGTAAAAAGATGTTTTCTGAATACCCCTTTGTATTTCCTGAAGTGACATTTTAAGCTATGGAAGTTAATTTAGTTAGAACTAAAAAAATGCTGTTCAAATTGAGATATTTGGCAAAAAATAGCATCACAAATAAACAGCTGAGTTTGTTATTACATCGTTATTTCTTTATAAACAATGATCCCCAAAATTCTTTGCGAAAACAAAAGAACAAAACTTTATTAAAAAGATCTGTCCTTTATTAAAATAATGAGATCACAAAGAAGTGAAATAAAGTCGTCGAAACTCGAGCTTTCCCCGGCGGGTAATTATCATCTTAATTTCTCGTAATGAAGCGGCGCGCTACCGTATTTCGAAGAATGTGGCCGACTTAAACATGTAGAATTCAAATACAAGTACATATAGACTATTCTCCAGTATAATACCACTGTCACATAAAGAACCTCTGATGGCAGCACCGATCCGTCTGAAATCACTCGGTAGTCGGCAATAAATAAAATTTCTCTAATAGAAATCAATATTTGGATAGGCAATGCAACAAAAGAGCCTACATAAATAACTGAGTTTATTCGTGTTTGGTCTGTTAACCAAATATTTTTATTTTATCTTAAGGCAATTCCTATTCAGAATCGATTAGTCCCCTATCGATTATTAATGCTGGATGTAATAATGCCGACGAGATGTATCAGAATCGGGCTATTAAAGAATATTCTCGTTTGAATATAAATTAAATTTAAGCAAATATGAAATTATACAATCCTTAGGGTCATTCGGTATCATGTGAATGGTGATGTTCAACTCGTAAAATAAAGTATTTTCTTGATATCAAACTCTAGATATTTTATTAGATAGTATAATGCCCTATTTGTGTGCAGCTGCTATTCTACTTGGTTTTACTGTGGTTTTACTTTGTGCTCAATTGCTAGTTCGTCGGAGCGTCTTTAACTGGCTATTTTATTTTACTGTTAAATAAATTGTACCTAACCTAAAAAACAAAAAACCTCTTTAAATTGTAGATAACCAAATAAATAAGTAATAGCATTAATTGAACATGAAACTCTTTTGTTTTTTTCTTTTAGAAACATTAAAGAATTGTATTCCAATTTCAAACTATGACTTAAATAATTTTTTCTTTTATCCTTCACCCCGAAACCCGGTCTACATACTTCATTAACTAGCTCACCGAAACATGGCGCTCGTTTCTAATCCTCGTTAACTTTTTTCTTTCTACACCAAAAAAACTACGGTTACCAGTTAATAACGGCTCCGAGGAAAATTACTCTTAAACACACGAACCTTTCGTCATAACATGATACAAATTACGTCAAATCATGTGGATATTATTTTTTATGGTGCTCCAGAGCAACATGTGGTAAATTAAAGTCCCTATCATCGGGACAAAATAAACAACATAACTATGCCACACAGTGCAACGAGTGGGGTAAAAAATTAACAACGCCGAAGATGTCGCGACCCGATAATTATCAGCCAAAACTTTTTGCTTGATTCGAAGATGTTTTTTTAAATTTTTAGATAGTGTTTTTATCGTGAAATATTTTATTCGTTACCTCTTTTTTTTTCTTTATTAGACTAGTTCTATTTCTATTTTATAGAGAATTTAATTTAATAACGTTATACTTTTTGCACATAGGTGCAAAATTATCCTTGAAACTTCAAAGTCGTCATAAACAACTTTTATAAACTTTTTTGAAAGCAAACCTGCAATTGATATCTAAATAAGAAGATACGCATATTTTGACAAAATGTAGCTCCATTAAGAAACCAATTACGCATTGAATACTGCAATGGCGGACGAAAGGAAAGCGAATTGGTATGTCAAGCACCGAATCTAAGTAAATGAGAACAGGGAAGCGGTCGACAATTCGATTATGTATAAAAGCGACGGTCGTGCGTGGTGACGAGACGCATTGACAAGGATTATGCAACCAACAGCCCGCCAATATAGTTCTGTATTGGCTGAATGTGGCTAGTAATGCGGAATCACGATTGCCCTAAATTACTGGAAGTGTCGATCTTCGATATCGATATTATGTTCGAAGTCTTCCTATATTTTTTGATAAAAGTCATCGCAGATTCCAAGAAAGTATAAGCGATCCCCAGGACCACTTAATTTCACTAGTTGGGTTTCCTTAGAGGCCAAAAAATCCTGGTCCAAGATGCAAGTCTTGCAGACGTGTTCTCAACGAGAGACGAGACTAGTGCCGTAGAAGTACTTAAAAATTAATATTTAGGCAAGAAGATAATAACTTGCAATAAATATCAGACTTTGTATCACCCAGGAGACAAATACGAAAATGGCATGACGTGACCAAGAAAAGAAATTCTCTGAGCTGTAATTTAAAAGATAAAAAACAAGTAGTGTTGACAATATCCATCAAATTATAATTCACTTTACCGTACGTCGCGTGACTGTTGATGACTCCGTAGACAGTGAGCACCGAACTGCCCACATTGTTTTTGAGTAATATAAGCATTACAAGACAGAGATTTGGCAACTTTTTGTATCATGTTCTAAATTAAAAGATAATCCTTCTTCTGGCAAGCGGGCAGAGTCGGGTAAAATCAAGTACCTAAGACTCAGGACTTTTTATTTTAAATATTAGAGACAGACAATACCCTGCAGGTTCCTGGTCGCAGTATTTCAAGCCCAATAATCATTTTCTTTAAAGGCATTCCGTTTTTCAAGCTTTTAAAAACGCTTTACTCATGTAAAGCGTTATCCCATCAAAAACAATACTTGTCAAAAAAACCAAGTCTCGCAACTCAGTTGTTCTACGGTAAAAAGTTGTGAGATCCATGTAATACCAAGTCCAGGCCAGGAAATCTTTAACGTTTTACATAAATATATTGACTTGGCCATCGCACTAAATAATTTAATTTACACGTGTTTTCATGCGATGGCCAAGTCAATATATTTATGTAAAACGTTAAAGATTTCCTGGCCTGGACTTGGTATTACATGGATCTCACAACTTTTTACCGTAGAACAACTGAGTTGCGAGACTTGGTTTTTTTGACAAGTATTGTTTTTGATGGGATCTCATTTCTTTTTGTATTTTGTAGACAGCAGTTATGTATCTAGAAAACTGGACCGAAATTGAAAAATTTTACTCGACTTGGCGGTTGCACTACCGTGCCCCCAAATATTTTAGTTTTTCCTTGATTCATACACCAAACACTACTTATATTCCAAATTTGAAGCTTCTAGGTCTGCTAGAAGTGCCTTAGAGTTTTGATGATCGGTGAGTCAGTGAGTGAGTCAGTGAGTCAGTGAGTCAGTCAGTGAGTGACAAAATTAAGTAACTTTGACCCGTTATAATTCTTAAACTACTGGTTCAAATTGAATGAAATTTTAAATATACCGTGTCTTTACAATGCCTGCATAGCTAATGAAAATTCAGCCTTCTAGTTTTATCCACAACGAAGTTACAGGCGGTCGAAAATGGCCTGAATTGCTTCGAGAAAAGGATGGTACGGCCGTGCCGCTTTTTTGCTCGACTTGGTGGGGGCACTGCCGTGCCCCCAGATTAATACAGATAGTGTAAAAAGCTTTTTCACAATATGTGTGTTAATAACTCGTAGGTAAAAATAAATTAATCAGATAGATGAAGCTATTCTATGAAATAGTTTATAAAAAATAATTCATGAAGCACAGTCACAATCAATTAAAAATGTACATATTACATCAGAAGCTTTCAATAGTTCTAATTTTTTTTTTAAGCTATAAAAACCTAAGATTAAGTTCTTCGCCATATGGTTTATTTTTCTTTACACGCACACTACAGTTAGTTTTTCCCTATAGTCTTTGCATAATTGTAATCTTTCCTGAAAATTAGACACTTCTATATTCCCTAGTTCCATGTACCGGATAGATTTACAGGACGGTCGTCCGTCGGATTAGCGTTGCCGTGTTATCACTTCGTTGCAGTTATTCCAAACTTTGCTCCGGGGGGGACAAAAATACCCTGTCAATATTGCCGGTTTGTTTATCTGCTGAAGTCACATATTTTTGACTAACTGCGGGATTTTGGTTCGCCAAAGAAATATTGTCGCATGAACGCTAGAAACGTTTGAGGAAAAAATCCGATGGCTGAAGATAAGCTTTCAAGTATTTCTTTTGTACACTTCAAGTGAGTATTCTATGAATCTAGATTATGAAATAAATTATAACTATTCAGGTAACACGTCGTAAATGAACTACGTAAACGAGTCTCAGTATTATAAAATTTAGGATTGAATAGTACAAACAAATTATTCACTAATTTTGCCGCACTTCTATAACAATACCTGCTCACAATTAATTCACTAAAAATATAGTTGTCATAATCAACCTTACTGTACTTTACATATCTGCCTTCTGCATAACAATTATACTGTCCGCCTCAATCATAAAAATAGACAGCAGTGACGTCACTCTTAAGCTCACATTGAAACAATTTGTCTTGTACGCGGGCGCACTCTTTCCACTGTCTCTACCAGTTCCCAGGCCATTGTTCATTCATTAGAGACTGCGTTGACAAGCAGATATGACGCCCCGTTACTTTAATTTGTATCAAGCCAATAGCAAAAGAAAACGTATAATCATAAGTCGGGAACGAGATTTGGTTTTGGAGGTAAAGGTAAATGATACTCTATCACACAAAACTTACAAATAGAAGAAATATAAAATCGAAACAGCACAATTTAGGATTGTTTACTTCTGGATTTAAGTTTACAGGGTGATTGTTGTAAGTGTTTCTTGTAAGGCTGTCAAGCCTGTACAATGTACATGATATCGACTACTTAGCAAGTCTACAACCTGCAACAATTTACTTTTTGACTTATCTATCTATTTACTACATAAAAATTTAAGAGGATATTTATATCTAAACATAATCATACCTTCAAGAACCATGGTATTAGCACAAACAAATGATATAACTCTCCAATCCGCTAAAAAGTGAGTGACGCATTATTACATGCGTTCATTAATCATAATCTAATCGTAATAACTACCAAAGTGGTTTCGCACTCGCTGCTAGACGGGGCTAATCTGATGCAATAAAATAATCAAGCTCTCATGTCAACATTGTTCTCGTTGGGCCGCGGTCTGGGTGACAGCGAGGAGTGGCAGCGCGGAGACGGATTCTTGTTGTATTGGGCCGTGGATTGGGTGACAGCGAGGAGTGACAGAGCGGAGATAGACGGGTGATTTCTATTACCTGACTGGTTATTCTGTAGGAATTTTACTATGTAACTTATACATTTTTAAATGTAGATTAGCTATTGATTTAGAATTATTAGGATTTACTAAAATTACAGTCAGTATTCTATAAAAACCATACATTCTGTGAATAGTTTTCTAATAAGAAACGAATTGGGTACTTAGTGCCCGATTGAAAGACCACCTAAATAATTATAGACTTGCTAGGTATATACTGAAAGAAAAGTAATGAATGAAATGTGTATTTATTTATTTTAAACTTTTTTTTTTTCTTCTTCTGTGCTTCATCTGCAATCAGTCTTCCGACTATGAGCGGATGAGTTGTAGTGCCCTTTGCANAATTTTTTTTTTTTTTTTTTTTTTTAAACTTAAATGCATATAAAACATTGTACATAAGGCGGACTTAATTCCTTTCGGCATTTTCCTCCAGTCAACCTTAGGGCCAAACTGAAAACAAAGTAGGCGGTATAAAATTGTGTGTACGAGTATTCAGCAGTGGACGCCTTTAATTCAAAATTAAATTATTTATAGTTTGTATAGCACCTTTTCAAAGCACTTAAAGACGTCCTAATACCTATAGCTAAACTATAATACATATTACTATGTGTAATGTTATATGGTATAAAATAGTATACTCGTATTTATAAGAATCCAATGTTTGTAGGCATACCTACTAATAATCGCCGATAAATCCCCGCTCTAATCTAGTCCGCGGCCTTCTGTGTATCGTGCATACAAAAAACGCGACCGCTCTAGATTTCAAACAAAATTACTGACAACAAAATAACAACGTCAATCACTTTGGCTAATGGTGCACAGCGATGGTATCGGGAGGACCATAAGCACAGTTGTCAGCGAGACGGCTGGTAAAAAGTGCGCTAAAATAAACATCTATAAGGCCGTATACAACTCTACCTAAACTTGAAATATGTACTTTAGCTAGATCTTAAAAAATCGGTTTCCCTCTGATCATAATAAAGCTATATTTTACTAGGAAGAGCACAAAACTGAACTCGTCTAGTCGTAAGTCTATGATGACTTTCACTACTAGCTTGATATAATTTTTTTGGTGAATTCCTGAATTCTATCACCTTCAAAATATTCTTGTTCTAAAAAGCCACTTTTTTCTTTGTAATCATGAAACTCTTGTACCTACATAATATTCCTGATAATAATCACAAGTTTTACTACAAAATAAACCTTATTAACAAGAGTGACCGGTGTAACTGTAAAATAATAACCTTATTATACACAGCGTGCACTATCTTAGCATTTTCCCACATGGCGCTATTGAAACGCATTTCAATGAGGTACTTTCACGGCACTATCTGTAATTAATCAATTACTGACAACGGGCAAATATTAAATGGAGGCCAACTTGCTCAAAGGAGTCTCGATATCGCGCTGTTTGAATAACCCATCAATTTTTAAGGCTTGATATCGTGTAAGCCTGACTTTATACGTGCCTATGCGCATGGTCACATGATAAACATTCAGTAGATACTATGAGGACAATATTTTTGGCAAATTAATGTGCTTCTATACCATTGTAGGTTTGATTTTTATTACGTTTAAAAATATGAAACGTAAAAATAGCAATGGAAACGTCATCAAAATCAATAAAGACAAGCGAAGTTGGTACCTACTTACTTACCCAAATACTGACTAAATCAATGACTTTTTGAGAATGCGGTTTCAGACCTGTGATCAAAAATGTTTTATTTGGGTAATGTCCGTTTTCACCATCAATCCCTAATTTTTAAGTGACCCCTATGGTAACACATAACAGGAATTTAGTTTTCAATTGGGTCACTTAAAAATTAGGGATTGAAAACGGGCTTATGCTAGACTTATGGCTGCTAAGAAAAGATGTATTACAAAAGAAAAATAAATAGGTACCTATTATGAAAAATACAATATCCAATAATTCGCTCTAGTAAATATAAGTGGGTCCTTATCCCGAACGTTGTATGACAACCCAAAAAGGTAGGTTTCATTTCACATTACAACTTCAGTAAGACTGTTACCAGCCAGTAGCCACGTTGGCTTACGTTGTAACGCCGCGGGATAATTAACAATACCGATATTGAAACGATGTTCGCGAGCCGACACAGTAGCACAATCGAGTGCGCGAACGAACGACGAGATGCGACCGTACAGGCGTACTGGCAGCGTTTACACGAAGATATTTATTAGGAATTCGAAAGGTTGCATTGGGACTTATAGCGGGAGAATATTTCTGACGGACTTACTTAATAGTATTTTCGATCATTACCCAGTCATCATCCCTATTGTGGAAATGGCTTTCTTAGCAGATGGAAAGTTTAACAAAAGTATTTCAAAAGCTTGATGCTTTTTGAGGTTCGTCTCAGTTAAAATAAGATGGTGCAACCCAGCCTAAGAATATGGAACTTACAGATGCAATTTTTAAACTCAAACTTTCCAGAGCAAAAAGTTTAATTAAATACTTAAGTACCTCTAAAACNGTTTTCTCGTAAGAAACGAATTGGGTACTTAGTGCCCGATTGAAGGACCACCTAAATAATTATAGAGTTGCTAGGTATAATACTGAAAGAAAAGTAATGAAGGAAATGTGTATTCAGCAGTGAACGCCTTTAATTCGAAATTAAATTATTTATAGTTTGTATAGCACCAAAGATGTCCTAATACCTATATCTAAACGATAATGATACACATCTATGCTATAAACTATAGTGTGTTTGTAAGAAAGCAATGTTTGTAGGCATAGCAATCGCCGATAATCCCCGCTCTAATCTAGTCCGCGGCCTTCTGTGTATCGAGCATACAAAAAACGCGACCGCTCTAGATTTCAAACAAAATTACTGACAACAAAATAACAACGTCAATCACTTTGGCTAATGGTGCACAGCGATGGTATCGGGAGGACCATAAGCACTGTTGTCAGCGAGACGGCTGGTAAAAAGTGCGCTAAAAGAAACATTTATAAGGCCGTATACAACTCTACCTAAACTTGAAATATTTTAGCAAACTCTTGAGAATTCAGTTGCCTCTGACCGCGATTTATAAACCTATTTTACTAAGAAAACTGTAAGCCACCTATCGAAAATTGCATTGTATAATTCTACATTATACATGTTTTACACACGAATTCTGTATTCGGACCATCAAATCACTTCTTGCACATATATCGCCTTTAAATAATTTTTATAGCCACGATAGCCGAACGGTGAAGGGGTCGGAGTGGCCGACTCGAGATCCGAGGAACGCGAGTTTGAATCCCACCGCGCCTCTAGACTATTGTGGTAAGCCCACTCGTAACACAAGCTCATTTAACTTAACACGAGGGGCTAACGGGACTATAAGTAATTTGGGCAATACAAATTGCTAATAATCTTTATAAAAAAAAAAAATCTGTCAGCAAAAAAAATCCACTTCTTTTTCATCACAATCATGAAACTCTACTACATACCTACATCCTATCCTACAAATATTATAAATGCGAAAGTTTTATTTATCAAAGTAAACCTTACCCAGAGTGACCGGTGTAACTGTAAAATAATAACCTTATTAAACACAGTGTACTATCTTAGCATTTTCCCACATGGCGCTATTGAAATGCATTTCAATGAGGTACTTTCACGGCCCTATCTGTAATTAATCAATTACTGACAACGGGCAAATATTAAATGGAGGCCAACTTGCTCAAAGGAGTCTCGATATCGCGCTGTTTGAATAACCCATCAATTTTTAAGGCTTGATATCGTGTAAGCTTGACTTTACACGTGCCTATGCGCATGAAAGAAATAGTAGTAACTAGGTACTAAAGATATTAGAGGACAATATTTTTAATGAATCAATACGCTTCTAAAAATAAAATACATACCTATAAATTGAACATTAAAACGTGAAAATAGATGTCAACATTTTTACCTTAACAATCAATCAAGAAGACAGATACAAAGTAGGGTTTTGTGACTGAATGTACCAATTGCGGTTTCAGACTTGTGATTGAAAATGTTTTATTTGTAAGGCTACTAAGAAAAGGCGTCTTACAAAAGAAAAATAAATTAATATAGGTATTTACAATATCCATTAATTCGCTCTAGTAAATATAAGTGGGTCCTTATCCCGAACGTTGTATGACAACCCAAAAGGTAGGTTTCATTTCACATTACAACTTCAGTAAGACTGTTACCAGCCAGTAGCCACGTTGGCTTACGTTGTAACGCCGCGGGATAATTAACAATACCGATATTGAAACGATGTTCGCGAGCCGACACAGTAGCACAATCGAGTGCGCGAACGAACGACGAGATGCGACCGTACAGGCGTACTGGCAGCGTTTACACGAAGATATTTATTAGGAATTCGAAAGGTTGCATTTGGACTTGTACCGGGAGAATATTTAGTAGGTAATTTTAGTTTGCATTGGTTTTGTTTTACAATTGAATGTAGCCTTTTAGGTTTGAGAGGCAAGATTTAGGTATACGTCTTCGTTCTTTTTCCTCATAATAGGCTAGATGACAAAATATCAATTATTTGTCCGTCAGACAGATAATTAGAAAATATTAGACTCATATTTTTTATTTTCTTTCACAATTAAATAATAACAGTGCTACATCGAGTTAAAATGGCGCGTTACGTCACGCTTGAGTAGAATTTTTGCTCAAAAGTGACGTCACGCGACATTTCTACTCAATATAATACTGTAATTATTCGATTATGAAAAAAATTCAATAATATGGACTTACTTAATAGAATTTCGATTTCATTACCCAGTCATCATCCCTATTGTGGAAATGGCTTTCTTAGCAGTTTTGATGGAAAGTTTAACAAAAGCATTTCAAAAGCTTGTTGCTTTTGCGTTGCGTGTATCAATCGATGTCTAAGGCTGCATGACCTAATTTTAACAGGAACATCAACGATAACCGGTGTTTTTTGTATGGAGTATGACAGATTTTTGAGGTTCGTCACAGTTAAAATAAGATGGTGCAACCCAGCCTAAGAATATGGACCTTACAGATGCAATTTTTAAACTCAAACTTTCCAGAGCAAAAAGTTTAATTAAATACTTAAGTACCTCTAAAACAATATGAAAAACTAACAATATGTACTCAAATCAAACCAAAAATGACAACCACAAAGCTCCAACACCAAAACATCGTCAAGCATTCCATAACTTCAGCCCTGGAACACGCAATTTCGTCCTCGAGTCGTATAAATCACCCTTTTCGCGATGCGGGGAGCCGCACGACCGATCGACCTGTGTAAAGGCTCCACGACCACCATAACCGGCTGACCGTTAACTAGCCAGATATTAATCATAATTTTCACTGACGCGACCGCTCAAGTGTTTTAGATGACCACCATTATCTGAACGGTGTAGTGACGGGAACGTTCGCCTTTCATATTGTTTAGATTTTGGTGCAAAGACTAGTAGAGCAGAGGGTGCAAAACGTTTTAAACACATTTTAACAGTTTTTAATGAATTCCCATGTGTTTTAGTTTTAATAGAGTTTAATTGACTCCTGATTTTTCCAATTCTTTTTCATGAACTAATAAATCTGATAAGGTGACTTTAAACAAGCCATAGACATAGGTGTCTACTTGTACATATCATCATTAACATCAGCAGCCTATTGTTGGGTGTAAGCACTTAGGTATGAAAGATTTAAGAAGCACCACAACAAGTACGTACATAGGTCATACATCTCAAAGAAGTGTCCCACGTCGTAATAGACTATGCGACTTCTAATATGTTGTGCCTACTCAAGAAAGCGTTCACGAAAACCTTCCTAAACTAAGTTCAACCTGAAGACACCTACCTCAGTTACCTTACAAAAACCATTTTTTTTATAATTTCAAAATATTACATGTAAGGGCTAAAAATATTATTTCGCCTTGAACTCGAAGCAACTTCAGAGTCATGCTCGCGCAAGCTCTACGATGATCGATGTTGCAACGCGCAAATTGCAGGCAAATCGCCCATATGTTTGCCAACCGGACAATATACCTGTCGAAAGATTCTGATCAAACAAGTATCGATGAAAATTGGACGGATAATAGTTTCCCACGATGCGCCGGGGCAATCACGTGATGCGATTGTATTGTCCACAGTTTATTAATATAGCAAACAAAACGTTCCGACCTCAGAACGAAGTGTTCAATTAATTAAAAGGTCAGTTTTGAACGCTCTTTTTCGCGTAACATAACTTTTTAAATGAATTATTTTTTGCTTTTATGAGACCACTTGTTTGTCATCCATGTTCCCTCGATTTTTAATAACTTAAAAACGCTTTTAGTTTTAGGTTAAAGAATTTATTTTTTGCCTAACTTCATTACGAAATTCTGGCTACTCTATGATTGGATTATTATTACAAAAAGTTATACCTAGTTGTCTTATATTTTACTATATTTGAATTTGAATAATAATTTTATTGTTTATTAATAAATTGATTAGGTATTAGATTTATTTTCCAAAAAAGCAGCTTTTACAATTGCATAAGTCATTTTGATATTTTCTTTACATATTACCTCGATTGGCAAAATTCCATTAACTGTATAAAATACGAATGACAATCATGTTACCCACTTAATTGACAATACCACCATGAGAAGAGACGCACAACAATTTATCAATGATCCTTATTTGCACATGTCGGTTAAAAACGCCTCGCGGCAGAAAATCATTAAATCATTAGCCTCTATTGTAGTCGTGATTGACAGTCAGTTCGGTCCGTCAATCCAATTTGTATGATGCTTAGTGACTGGTATTATTATTATTAGATCGTGTTTACTTTTTAGGTTGAACTTAGGTAGGTAATATTTGTACTTTAAGCTTTATTTATTTATTTTTATTACTATTAAAACGATTTCCTTAAACGCTGCTCTTCAAATGGCATAATATGATACTCTACACAAAAGGTATATTTTGTTGATAGACAGTAAAGTTTTCTCAAGGGTTCCATAAACGTAACATACGAGTAAGTACATAATAGTGGACAATATACCTTTTTTTATTTATAACGCGCAAGTCTTCCTGCAAAACTGTAACTTTAAGTTCGTACTTATTGGACGCCTAATTTAGGTTGTAAAATACCGAAAAGTTTTTTTATATTTCAGAATGTTGAGATGTAGCCCTAAGCATGTAGTACTAGTATTATAATGTTCTTAACCTAGACTTATTATGACCAATTTGTAATGCATTAACGAGCTTATATTTAAAAACATAATTATAAACCCTTGTACACACTAAACAAATTACATGAAACAATTGCTTTCCCAGCATGTCGTTTTAACTTTAACAACGTTCGATTCAAAATAACCAGCAAATTAATCGATCATGTTTAATTAGTCCGATAATTGTGTTCATTATCCGATACCGAATAGCCCGTGTGTATCAGAGCCGTAATTGTGTTTTAATTTTGTAAATACTGAGTTTATTATTTCGTACAAAATTCTGTTCGCAAATTATTATTTTTGGGCGTTTCAATTTTGTTTCACCACGTTTTTCATTTATTTTTACTGCTACAAAATGTCGGTGAAACAGTAAAACATCCTTTCCCGTATGCACTAAATAGTTTTAAGGTATTTTGTGTGCGCGTCAAAATACTCGTGATAAAAAAACAACTTGAATATGTTAAATTAAAAGTTACAGAAGTAGTGAACGTATTTTAAGTAATCACATAAGATGACTCGTAGAGTGATATTATTTTTTTACAATTTGAACCAATTTCTTGCATTTTATCAAGTTCAAGTCTCTTCTTTTAAACTATAATGTGGTATTTATTACAAATCTTCATGGAATAAAAAATGAAAATAAAGTTTAAGTGTTGCCCTAAAGCCTTTGCATGAGTTAAAACTATGCTTTTTATCATCGCATACGATCTTTCATTCAATTATGCATGAGGATCAAGGTATAAATAAAATAATCAACTAAAAAACCTGCCATGTGGTCGAACCCTTCGAAGGCAGTCATTTGTCGGGGCTACTTAATTAATTTCGGATGGGCTTGGGGACATAATGCGTTAGTCATCAATTCATCATTTATCCTTTAATCCATGGAAGGTGTTTGGGGTCAGTGGCCTACTTAGGAACCGTCCCTAATGAGTCATTAGATAATCTGTGACAAAGAGCGACTCTTCGCGAAGGAAGCGATAAGATTTGGCTGAAGGCCCAAAAACCGAATTGTTCGTTCGATAGCTTATCTTGTCTTGGAAGTGAATTGCTAAGTTCTTCCTGTATCTCACATGGTTTTCCTTGTATGATCTTGTTTCTTATACCAGCGTTGAATCATGAACCTACGTATATTGTTTCTAGTTTGTTTTTCGTTGACAGTTGAATCTGTTTTTTTACTTATTTACTAGCTTTTGCCCGCGGTTTCACCCGCGTGAAATTTAGTTTGTCACAGATCCTCATGAATTATAGCCTATATGTTGTTCTGGGTTTTAAACAATAATACTGTAAAGTTTCATCAAAATCCGTTCAGTAGTTTTTGCGTGAAAGAGTAACAAACATCCAGACATCCAGACATCCAAACATCCAGACATCCAGACATCCAAACTTTTACATTTATAATATTAAGGTAGGATTAGATCTTGCAGGCTCCGTTACTTACACTTTTTAAATTAAACTTTTTTTTATAGTGCAGTCCGAAATGTGTGCAATAAAATAGCCTATGTATGTAATGTAGAACACTCAAAATTTTTAAGATTATTTTGCTGTGTTGAGTACTTAAAAGTCTAGAGTATTTATTTTTCCATAATATCTTTCTATCATAATATGACTTAATCATTCATAAATGAAATAAAGTCATAAAGTACCTAGGTACATGCAGGATGATTTACTCACAACATATTTATCATAAAATACACATAATTTCATATAAATGACTCAGGCACCAAAAATCACGCTAAAAGTTCTAAGTGGTTTTTTATTGTTTTCCAATCTTTGTCGGTCACCATTGTATTCTTATCTACAAAAGTGATAATTGCGTATGTTAACAACTCTTTTAAATTTGCGCCTATTCGTCCTTTAGATAGCGAAGGAATTTACTAGCCACTCCTACTAGTACAGTGAGCGTCAAATAATTAAACACGCAAAGTTGATAACACAACCTTATTCCATTGTAACAAAGACGTGTTGCGAACTTATTGGCCACTTTGGGTGTCTCGAACTATTTGATGCTGACTGTACGAAGGTAATAGAAATAGCTGTTGCGTAATACCTGAGATAATAGCTTGGCAGGTAAATTAACCGAAATAGGTGGATTTTATGACATTTACTTGTTCTTGATTGAGTAATTCTGTTGGATATTGTTATAAGCAATAAATTAACATTTCAACAACAGCATAGGTCAAAAAGTGCGCGCAAAATTATGTAAAGTTCTCGGTAAATAGTAAATTCAAATTGTTTGGTATTACATATTATATTTAACATCTGATTAGTAGGTAAGTAATTCAGCCCTACAGCGTGTTTGAAGCTTAGTTATGAAACCAATTATACTTAGTAGGTAATTTGAAGATAAGCACTACTTATAAAATATTGTTTTTGTTAGGTTTTCACGCCCAATCCGCTATGCTGTGACTAAAGAAACTAGGTATGCAGTAAAATCGAGTGGCGACCACGGGCTGGAAAACGTAGCGTGGGCAGGCCTCCTACTAGGTGGACCGACGATCTGGTAAAGGTCGCGGGAAGAGCCTGGATGCGGGCAGCGCAGGACCGTTCATTGTGGAAAACCTTGGGGGAGGCCTTTGTCCAGCAGTGGACGTCATTTGGCTGAAACGAAACGATACAGTAAAATATCTTAAAGTTAATTCTGACTTTCATGGATTTTTTTTTCATTTACGAGTATATGCTGCTGCTATAAATACATCCTACATAATTTTGTCACTATTCAATTCTCTTACCCAGTTGTTTAGAAATAAAACATAAGCCTCAACATAATATGCCTATAGATACCTTGAGCCGGTTCGCGTCTCAGGCATTAACATTTCCTGAAAAACAAAGCGGTCCTTACAACAGGACAGATGAGGCCTACACAGCCAGGAGCATAAAGCTAGGACTCAAACACGTAGGGTTCCTTCTAAAGGCCCGGCTGCATGTTTACATATTTGATGACGTCATTAACTGACAGAGGAACGCGCCTTCGGCAGCCTCTTCCCATGTGAATATGGTACAACTGCGCTCGTCTTTTGTTTAGCTAAGGGACAACTTAAGGGATGTTAGAGTTTCTTCCAGGAGCCTTGGAGAGGGATTACGATTCATTTATTAATAAGAATTGAGACTGGACTAGGAACGAAAACACGAGAACATTTACTTTATCAACAAAGCAAATCGTCGATAAACTTTTATAGATCTAAATCTAAACCTGCTTTTAAATGTCAGTCAAATAATCACCATTTTTAAATGTTATCTTAAATATTATCAACAAATTATACAATCTTAATCTTGTCCACATATGACTAAGCTTGCAAAATGTTTGGTAACAAAAAACTAGTTACAATAGCAATGATAAGCTCCATTCAGATAAGGCTTTGCCCAATCCTTAACNTCTACTGGCCTATTACGCAATCGTCCATAAAGTGCATTCCATGGTTATCGCTTCTTTTGTATTCAATTAGCCTTGCATTTAGATTACCGATGCCTTTCACGACAGTGGTAACGAGCGTGGTCAGCTGTCAAAATGTCCAAACAATCAGCCTGCTTGGCCCATACTCAATCACTTCTCCAAAAACGGAGTACCGTACACATCGATTCACAACGCACATACTTCACATTTTATTCCGTCCAGCGCTTTATATATACCTTCATAAGCAGCAATGTATGTTATCACGTTAAAAGGTGCGGCATATTTTGGTCGTTTACAATAACGGTATTGTTGTACAGACAGCATTCGATTCGGGGCACATTGTTCAGTCTATTAAAGTCTTTCAGAGGTGGGTCAATTTGGATAACGCGTGATCGGATTGCGCAATGGTCACATATGCAAGTGATACGTGACCAAAGTAAAGCTAACAAGGGCGTCGTTTAACGTGTCAATGACACCTAAATGTACGCCCTTTCCTGCCTTCAGTTTACTTGAGTAGATTAGGTACAATGATCAACGCTTCCGCGCTCTAGTAAATTAAAGAGTTGGGCAGACAGACACTTTCCCTTATGTTCCTGAGAGTTCTGATTCTGAATATTGGCAAGGGCATTGCAAGTTGTTGCAAATCAACTTAACTCTCTGAAACGAAATAGGTATGATTAAGTTCTTAAGAGAGTCCGCTAAGCTGATTATCAGCTGCTGATAGTCCTACAGATAGGCTCTTGTAGTCTGATGAGTCTTCTAGTCTGATGTAAAACTTACAAGCGATACAAGAAAAGACTTGGTAATGATAATATAATTCCCTGAAAATCAACTATGACCTAACTACCTAATTAAAAAACTACAGCTTTCAAAAACAGAAAAATACTAAATCAACTTTAATACAAACTTTTCATAACAATGTTAGTATTGTTAGTGCATAAAAATAATAACACTGAAAATAGCTAACCAATACATTTATTGTCCACAGATGGTGACGCAAGAATCCCCGTGTGGCATCGGGCAAGACGTACAGCCGGCCTTAATGCAGCTAATCCAATAAAGCATTTCTATTGTCAGCATATCAAATAAATACAAAAGTGCATACAATGTGCATTATAAACACATTCATAGCTTTCAATGCTCGATAAAGTTGAGATCGAGAGTCAGACGCGCAGGCGCCGCTGCAACTATGTTGCAGGCTGTTGTCTTAGCTAAGGATGCCACAGAAGTTGAGAAGAGCAGTAGAAGTATGCAGAAGACCAGAAATCAGAAAAAAAAAGCTAAAAATATTGACTACGCGATGAGAGGATATTTCAGGCGCTTAAATTTTTCAGAGATGACCTTCCTCACAGTTTGTGATCATTTTCATTCATAATATGTCTCATATTATATTGTTTCATAGTGTATGTGTTGTCAGTATTATGAGGTCACCCATGCTTTTTAAACATATGAGATGCACCATGCAGTAATAGAAATGCTGAGTAGCATAGCTATGGGGGCAGGTGGTCCGACCACGTGTCGCGAAAGGAGTGTATGTGTTACAGGAAATGTATGAAATCTAGGAATTGTATACTATTCCTAGGAAATGTATACAATTCCGAAGCTATTTAGGAAATGTATAAAATATTGCTTTAGAGATTTTTTAATACGCACATATCCTAGGAAAAATATACTTTTCCTAGGAATTTTATAGAATTCCAATATTGTATTAGGAAATGTATAAAACTAAGAGGCACCAGCGCGGTCGCGTGATCGGGTGCCCCCTCGGTACGCCTAAAATTTCATTTAGCCAAACCACATTGGTCGATAGGTACTTTTAACTCACAATTAATATTGTTTAGCCTGACAGTTATTTTCGCACTATTATACTTTGGCCGAAAAAAATATTCGCCTAAAATTTATTGGCAAACCTTTCTTTCGGCATCATGCATATTACGCTGAAGTACTGGAAATCCCTAATTTTATCATCTCTTTTATTAAGTATTATTGGCATGAAGGTTTTGGTACACGTATAGCTGGATAACAAAATCTCGGTTAGGTTAGGTTAGACTTGCGACCTTACACATACACAGCTGCCGCGGTAGCGGCCGCCGAGCGCTATTTAAGTTTCGGAGAAATAAAGTGGCGTAATAAAAATAATTTGAAAAAAAAATTAGGCTTGAGTGTGCCATAGACAATTAGGCGTACAAAAAATTTGGCGATTCGATAGAGACCCCGCGTAATCGGATGACCCTCCCCTCGCACCGCATGTCCACGCTTATTCAATGAAATCTTATAAGTATTACATTTCCGATTGCTGTTTAGGAAATATGTAAATTTCCTAGGAAATGTGTCTAATATAATTTACATCACACATTTCCGGGTGATTTTAGGAATTATACACAATTCCTAGGAATTGTATACAATGACGGATTTCATACATTTCCTGTAACATATGCATAAGTTCATAGAAAAAGTTAAAGTCAAATACACGAAGTATATTCCACTTAATGAATAAAAATTGGGTTCTACGCAGTACGAGCGCATTTTTTTAAGAACTATCTAATAAGTAATTAAGTAAGTATATGTTCCCGTTAACTCTTCGAGAAGAGCTAAATAAATTATCATTATAACGTGTGTGTGTCATGAGTGACAGAGTGGTGAATCACCATAATAGTATAAAGGATCGAACTAGCAATACACGGATCAGTAGACCGACACCAAAAATGTCGTGATAAATTATTTTCCTAAAAAGCTTTTAAAATCCCAATAAATGAAAAATAAACTAAAGTCCATAATTATTTTTGTCTAAATAAAAGACCAATTTAGGCTCACTCTCGACAGCCCTGTGACTAAACAACCGCGTAAATATCGTCATGCTGAATTATTTAATGCTAATAAATTGTTATTTGAGTTCGTGGCTTGTGTAGGGTAAACTCCTACGGCCCGACCGCGAATATTCAGCGATTATTTTGCAATGCTAAGTTGTTTTTTGCACATGATTTATATTATACATACATATGGTAATTATGTTAGGATGGCATACGCCCGGCTCTGGCCCAGATAGTTATTTTGAAATTAAACTTTCTCAATCAATCAACAAAATTATAATCGTTACGAAGAAAAATGTAGGCAGGTATTTTACCGTAATCTCTCATAATATTAGGGATAAGGATTTTGGCGGTCCGGAAAAGGCCTAGGTCATATTGTGAAAACATTTATGCAGTTATAACTTTCAGTTATCGATTCATAATCGGGTAAAATTGGAGTTTAATTATTAAATTAAGTACCGTTATAATAAAATTGACTGACTTTAACCATTAACGTATTATCTGGTGTATATTTTTCATTAATTTGCGAGCTTTTCAATTTTTATTTCCAAAATATATTAAAATATTTGCAAAAATGTCAATTCATCAAATTATGATCAACGAAAAATTATTTCTTTAAAAAAGATGAAGTCTTCATCAATATTTTTGGCTCCAGGGAAAAAAGCTCGTGAATAATTCTGTCCATTATCACAAAAACCGCCGAAAAAAGTACATTCAAAATGAGACCTTAGTGCTCACTCATTAGGAGTAAACCAAGACCGTTGTTGCACGCATGGAAACCCATAGATATCGTGTAATCGGTACACATTGAACCAGTTATATCAATTGCCCAACATGAATACGTAATGTGTTTCACTCGGACGATCGTCTGATTCGACAGGTCGGCCGACAAAGATCTGTATCGGGAATTACTGTATAGAAATAGGAACAGTAAGTCCAATTAACAATGTTAGTTATTAGTTAAAAAGGCTGAGTTGCACCACCTAACATTGATCGTAATTAAAACGTTAAACCGGTGATTTTTGTACGGAGATTGACAGATTTTTGACGTTTGTCAAAATTCAAGTAGTTAAGATGGTGGTGCAACCCAGCCAGACTACGTTTTTACTACCAAAATTAACATTTAATACAGCTACCTAAGATACCACGGCAAGAGGAAAAATGCTTTTCTCAACGTTTTGGTGTTAATTTTGCTAGAACCAGTGGTAAGCGACTCTCACAGAAAGTCGTGCATTCAATTCACAGTGTTTTAAGTTTTAAGCTTAACAACATTTAATAACTCATTTTGATATAATGTAATCAAATCAAATCAAAATGCAAATAAAGCTTATTAGATTTATAAGAAGATCCTTAGGTACTAACTGGTTCTTCACAAAAGGGCAAGGCAACCACATCCAGTTACATATTATACTCTCACAATTTCATACCAATTCTTGACGGTCTTATTATTTGGTGTAAAAAATTTTTTCTAAAAATCTAGAGACTTATTTTGTAAATCAATACATGCTAATATTAAGCGGAGCTTTTGAGCTTTCCTACTTTATGTAGACAGGACCACAACAGAGCTGGCATCCGAGACTTTACTCGAGTGCGAGTATTCGAATCGAGTAATCAAATCGCCATGTCTGTATCGATTCAACAACAGCTACGGCTATCTCGTCTACGATCGATATTTGTAACATTCGGGATCACTAATATTTTTTGCTGCCGCTATTCTAATGTGACATTCAATTTTGAATCTTAATTCATTATTTATAAGACAGCGTTCAAAATCTTAAATTAAAAATTGAAACTAACGTTTGTTGTGGTAGACCGCAGCGCGCATTTCGAATTGATATAGGTACCTACTGTCAAAATCGACACATTCAATTCAAAATTGAATGTTTGCGATAACACAGTTCTTTTGTTGAAACGACCTTTAACCGAATTCGCCAATTCAGTTATTATTATAATTCGTTTGCATGTTGTTAGCTGAGGGGCTGAAAAAAAAGTAAATTTAAATTAAAAGTTGTTCCATTATTTTCTAAAACGAATTCTGTAACAGAATCATTCAATTATAGAGCAAGCAATTATGGTTATCTATATTATTTAATAATGCAATAATTTATTTTATGATTGAATCTAAAAATATTTCAATAGAATGCCGACAGAAATAATGTATTTTAAATACCTAGAGGCTTTGACCTGAAACTAGTCCAATCGTCTTAACAAAGGCGTGATTAAAATTATTAAGTGCTCATTTGATTAAGTAGCGAGTTAATTAATACCTATCTTAATTGCAAAGCAGTTCTACACATTGTTGCATAATGAGTTATCGGAACTGCAGTGTAGACAGGTGCGTCCATCACACTGTCTGTTGTAATTGTAAGTCCGTGTCATTTGAAACAGGCAATTATGACAGATAAAGCCGAATTACATTGGCCCTGAGTTCTACATGGTGATTTAAGTAAACCGTGAATGAAATGGTAATAATTTCAATATCTTTCACTTCAATCTCTGTTCTATCATTGTTATTGGAAAAATTGTCCTTTTTTCTGTCACAGACTATTCATATAATAAATTAAAATCAACAATGCACTAACCGTAATGGGTCATACCTATTCTAAAATATTTTTTACCATGAAAGAATTTAACATACTTTTCAATGATAGCAACTACTGCTTTCACTTATTTGATACGCACGAAAGGTCTGTACATTTTTTAATGAAAAAGTACCTATCATCAAATTTAGAGCAAGTTCAAAACCGTTTTATTCGTCTAGAATAAAATTGCCAATCATCCAAGGTTTTATGATATTGAAATACGTGTGTCTGAGGTAAAAGTAAAATAAGTAGATAAATAAATTTATCAAGGTTAATATGTTATTAATCACAAGTAAGTAAGCAGACCTGGATTTTCCAAAGAGGGGAAAGTTTTTCCTGGGGAGTTTCCATTACGAGAGTTACGATATAAGACATAATGTAACTCGTTAAGACCCGTGTCTATATTTCAGTTTATTTTACGATATAAGTATGATATTACCACTACGACCGCTTAATTAAATTTTTTGTTGATTTTCTATCTAATAAACGATATACGTATTTTATTTCGTATAGTCAAATATTTTCAGTGAGCAAGTAGGTAAATTGACACACTACTCCGTAGGCACGAGAGGTACAGGACCTATCCCACCTTTCTTTCACACCACTTCAACTCCTTTACAGCCAGGATCTACCTTAGCCTCCAAAGAAACTCAAACAGTAAAGGTAGCCACGCAGTACCTAGTATACGTAATTCATCTATCAAGGACGTTTCTACGTTAATCTGAGACGGAAAATTGTGAATAAACTCACGCACTGAGAACATGTAAATCTACTACCGCGTGGTGTGACTTCTAAAGTCAGTCGTGTTCGTGAATACGCCACCCGGTACTTAATACGTAAGATGATACAGTATCTTAAGTAATAACAGTCGAATTGATAATCTTTCTTTTCGGAGAGATTTTAAATACATACATTATTAAAAATCTAATTTCCATTTTCACCATCAATCACTAATTTTTAAGTGACCCATATGAAAACTAAATTCCTGTTATGTGTTACCATGGGGCTCACTTAAAAATTTGGGATTGATGGTGAAAACGGGCATAAACCTAGCTACTTGATTCCACCAATTATAAGGTAGACCGACAACCTCATAAAGGTAGCAGGAAGGCGCTGGAACCCGCTGGATGATCATTCTGGAAATCATTGGGAGAGACCTACCTATATTCAGCAGTGGACGTCCTGTGGCTGAAATTAATGATGATGATGAAGACATGTTTGCAAAGCCACGGGAAAAAGCTAGTTGGTACCTATCTTACTCCTAAATTGAAACTATTGGTCAAAGACATAATGAAAACAATACAATAAAAATAATACTCGACTTCCTTAATTACAACAGCGGAAGAGAACAATTTGATACAAATAAAAACATACTCGATGCGTCTGCGTGGTCCAATCATCGAGTTACAGTACCTCTAGTAGGAAAAACTTTCGAGTTCGTTTCGTTGCGTATTCAAAGTGTCATCGAAAAATTTTGTATGAAAAATTAAACAGCGCCCCCTAGGGCGGCTATAATATAGGGGGCGCTGTTTAATTTTTCATACAAAATTTTTCGATGACACTTTGAATACGCAACGAAACGAACTCGAAAGTTTTTCGTACTAGAGGTACAGATCGATTCGAATGATAGAACAAATAAATCGTTCGGGACTGTTCGTTCGTTCGTTCGTTTCAGCCGAAAGACGTCCACTGCTGGACAAAGGCCTCCCCCAAGGATTTCCACAAAGACCGGTCCTGCGCCGCTTGCATCCAGGTACTTCCCGCGACCTTCACCAGATCGTCGATCCACCTAGTGGGAGGCCTGCCCACGCTACGTCTTCCAGCTCGTGGTCGCCACTCAAGAACTTTTCTGCCCCAGCGGCCATCATCTCTTCGAGCTATGTGCCCCGCCCACTGCNTAGTGTATGCATAAGTTCATGGAAAAATTTAAAGTCAAATTACACTAAAACTAAATCAATAACTTAGCAGTACGGGCTTTTTTTTTTCAAGATACCAAAATATAATTATGTTCCCTTTAACCCCCCATCCAGATGATCTAAATAAATATTATGCGTGTGTCATAAATGGTGGTTTAAAGGATTTAACAAGCAAATATACGGATCGGTAGTTCGATACCGAAACTTTCGTGGCAAATTATTTACCATAAGCGCTTTTAAACTCCTAAAAAAAAATTCAAATAAAATGAACAGAGACCAAATTTTTGTCTAAATAAAAGGACAATTTAGGCTCACTCTCGACAGCCCTGTGACTAAACAACCGCGTAAATATCGTCATGCTGAATTATTTAATGCTAATAAATTGTTATTTGAGTTCGTGGCTTGTGTAGGGTAGACTCCTACGGCCCGACCGCGAATATTCAGCGATTATTTTGCAATGCTAAGTTGTTTTTTGCACATGATTTATATTNCAGTGAATGATTCAAATAGGTACATACAGTGAATGGTTCAATTACATAAAATATCTTTATTTATTAAATTTTCAATATTATTTACGAACAGCGCTATTCATAGTAGGTAGGTACATGTAATATTTAGTTACTAATTTACTAATGATGTCGATAGATGGCGTTTGACAGCTTTGCCTTCATGAATATTTACGTACTTCAAAAATGTTTGTCAGGCGCAAGAAGATTTTAACCAATGACGATAGATGGCGCTTTTCCACGTCTTATGAAAATCCCAAATATTTTACGGGACCCTATTTTTTTCCAAAATAAAATGTAGCCTATGTTACTCGTGAGTTATGTAGCTTTCGAATGGTGAAAGAATTTTTAAAATCGGTCCAGTAGTTTTTGAGCCTATCCATTACAACTAAACAAACAAACAAACAAACAAACAAACAAACAAACAAACAAAGTTTTCCTCTTTATAATATTAGTGTAGATACATATGGTAATTATGTTAGGATGGCTACATACGCCCGGCTCTGGCCCAGATAGTTATTTTGATATTAAACTTTCTCAATCAATCAACAAAATTATAATCGTTACGAAGAAAAATGTAGGCAGGTATTTTACCGTCATCTCTCATAATATTGGGGATAGGGATTTTTATGCAGTTTTAAATTTCAGTTCATCATTCGATTCATAATCGGGTAAAATTGGAGTTTAATTATTAAATTAAGTACCGTTATACTAAAATTGATTGACTTTAACCATTAACGTATTATCTGGTGTATATTTTTCATTAATTTGCGAGCTTTTCAATTTTTATTTCCAAAATATATTAAAATATTTGCAAAAATGTCAATTCATCAAATTATGATCAACGAAAAATTATTTCTTTAAAAAAGATGAAGTCTTCATCAATATTTCTGGCTCCAGGGAAAAAAGCTCGTGAATATTCTGTCCATTCTCACAAAAACCGCCGAAAAAAAGTACATTCAAAATGAGACCTTAGTGCTCACTCATTAGGAGTAAACCAAGACCGTTGTTGCACGCATGGAAACCCATAGATATCGTGTAATCGGTACACATTGAACAAGTTATATCAATTGCCCAACATGAATACGTAATGTGTTTCACTCGGACGATCGTCTGATTCGACAGGTCGGCCGACAAAGATCTGTATCGGGAATTACTGTATAGAAATAGGAACAGTAAGTCCAATTAACAATGTTAGTTATTAGTTAAAAAGGCTGAGTTGCACCACCTAACATTGATCGTAATTAAAACGTTAAACCGGTGATTTTTGTACGGAGATTGACAGATTTTTTACGTTTGTCAAAATTCAAGTAGTTAAGATGCTGGTGCAACCCAGCCAGACTACGTTTTTTCTACCAAAATTAGCATTTAATACAGCTACGTAAGATACCACGGTAAGAGGAAAAATGCTTTTCTCAACGTTTTGGTGTTAATTTTGCTAGAACCAGTGGTAAGCGACTCTCACATAAAGTCGTGGATTCAATTCACAGTGTTTTAAGTTTAAGGCTTAACAACATTTAGTAACTCATTTTGATATAATGTAATCAAATCAAATCAAAATGCAAATAAAGCTTATTAGATTTATAAGAAGATCCTTAGGTACTAACTGATTCTTCACAAAAGGGCAAGGCAACCACATCCAGTTACATATTATACTCTCACAATTTCATACCAATTCTTGACGGTCTTATTAATTGGTGTAAAAAAATTTTTCTAAAAATCTAGAGACGTATTTTGTAAATCAATACATGCTAATATTAAGCGGAGCTTTTGAGCTTTCCTACTTTATGTAGAGGACCACAACAGAGCTGGCATCCGAGACTTTACTCGAGTGCGAGTATTCGAATCGAGTAATCAAATCGCCATGTCTGTATCGATTCAACAACAGCTACGGCTATCTCGTCTACGATCGATATTTGTAACATTCGGGATCACTAATATTTTTTGCTGCCGCTATTCTAATGTAACATTCAATTTTGAATCTTAATTCATTATTTATAAGACAGCGTTCAAAATCTTAAATTAAAAATTGAAACTAACGTTTGTTGTGGTAGACCGCAGCGCGCATTTCGAATTGATATACTGTCAAAATCGACACATTCAATTCAAAATTGAATGTTTGCGATAACACAGTTCTTTTGTTGAAACGACCTTTAACCGAATTTGCCAATTCAGTTATTATTATAATTCGTTTGCATGTTGTTAGCTGAGGGGCTGAAAAAAAAGTAAATTTAAATTAAAAGTTGTTCCATTATTTTCTAAAACGAATTCTGTAACAGAATCATTCAATTATAGAGCAAGCAATTATGGTTATCTATATTATTTAATAATGCAATAATTTATTTTATGATTGAATCTAAAAATATTTCAATAGAATGCCGACCGAAATAATGTATTTTAAATACCTAGAGGCTTTGACCTGAAACTAGTTCAATCGTCTAACAAAGGCTTGATTAAAATTATTAAGTGCTCATTTGATTAAGTAGCGAGTTAATTAAAACCTATCTTAATCGCAAAGCAGTTCTAAACATTGTTGCATAATGAGTATCGGAACTGCCGTGTAGACAGGTGTGTCCATCACACTGTCTGCTGTAAGTCCGTGTCATTTGAAACAGGCAATTATGACAGATAAAGCCGAATAACATTGGCCCTGAGTTCTACATGGCGATTTAAGTAAACCTAATTTGATGGTAAAGTGAAGAAATGGTAATAATTTCAATATCTTTCACTTCAATCTCTGTTCTATCATTGTTATTGGAAAAATTGTCCTTTTTTCTGTCACAGACTATTCATATAATAAATTAAAATCAACAATGCACTAACCGTAATGGGTCATACCTATTCTAAAATATTTTTTACCATGAAAGAATTTAACATACTTTTCAACGATAGCAGCTACTGCTTTCACTTATTTGATACGCACGAAAGGTCTGTAGATTTTTAATGAAAAAGTACCTACCTATCATCAGAGCAAGTTCAAAAACCGTTTTATTCGTCTAAAATTGCCAATCATCCAAGGTTTTATGATATTGAAATACGTGTCTGAGGTAAAAGTAAAATAAGTAAGTAGATACATAAATTTATCAATGTTTATATGTTATTAATCACAAGTAAGTAAGCAGACCTGGATTTTCCAAAGAGGGGAAAGTTTTTCCTGGGGAGTTTCCATTATGAGAGTTACGATATAAGACATAATGTAACTCGTTAAGACCCGTGTCTATATTTCAGTTTATTTTACGATATAAGTATGATATTACCACTACGACCGCTTAATTAATTTTTTTGTTGATTTTCTATCTAATAAACGATATACGTATTTTATTTCGTATAGTCAAATATTTTCAGTGAGCAAGTAGGTAAATTGACACACTACTCCGTAGGCACGAGAGGTACAGTACAGGACCTATCCCACCTCTCCTTCCCACCACTTCAACTCCTGTACAGCCAGGATTTACCTTAGCCTCCAAAGAAACTCAACCAGTACAGGAAGGCACGCAGTAGGTAGTATACGTAATTCATCTATCAAGGACGTTTCATTACGGTAAGCTGAGACGGAAAATTGTGAATAAGCTCACGTGCTGAGAACATGTAAATCTACTAACGCGTGGTGTGACTTCTAAAGCTTGTCGTGTTCGTGAATTCGCCACCCGGTACTTATTAAGTAAGATGATACACTATCTTAAGTGAAAACAGCCGAATTGAGAATATTTATTTTCGGAGAGAGTTTAAATACTTTATTAAAAATCGAAACCTAGCTACTTGATTCCACCAATTATAATGTAGACCGACAACCTCATAAAGGTAGCAGGAAGGCGCTGGAACCCGCTGGATGATCATTCTGGAAATCTTTGGGAGAGACCTATATTCAGCAATGGACGTCCTGTAGCTATAATGATGATGATGAAGACATGTTTGCAAAGCCACGGGAAAAAGCTAGTTGGTACCTATCTTACTCCTAAATTGAAACTATTGGTCAAAGACATAATGAAAACAATACAATAAAAAATAATACTCGACTTCCTTAATTACAACAGTGGAAGAGAGCAATTTGAAACAAATAAAAACATACTCGATGCGTCTGCGTGGTCCAATCATCGAGTTACAGATTGATTCGAACGATAGAACAAATAAATCGTTCGGGACTGTTCCAGTAGTAGAGTACTACCCGCTAGAAAGCATCGTATGGACATATTGTATTCGTAGTAACGCCAACAGAACATTAGGCTAGGAATTTTTGTAGGAAAATTGCATTTATTATTTACACTTTATGTATTTTCTCGCAGTTTTTCGAGAAATCTAGCCTGTACGATATGCTTTATTAAGCTTAGATCAATATAATTCGTGTTCCGAAGAGCACATCAAGACATCGCGCATCGGTCCGACAGCTAATTTTCGATTCGTATTTTTGATTTCGTATCGTATAGTTGTTATGCTTCAGAAATTATCTCTATTGCTCGTATAAGAAGAAATGGACGATTATAATAATATTTTCTACCTAAAACAATTAAAAACTGACAGTGACAGATATTCCTAATTCACTTGAAAGCTTATTTTCTAAATAGAACGACTCACCTAGATACGCGTTAAAATAGTGTATTTTATTTAGAGTCGAAAGATTGTTTCTAAATTTGCATCAAGATCTTTCGTCAGGCTTTGTTTGTTTTCCTCTTTAATAATAACCCAACAAATGAAACTATTAATCACTGGGGCGCTGGCATCGCATCGAATCTATTTTCTTAATAAAAGCACTCATATATAAAATTAAGAGATGTTTGTCTGTTCGTTTAGTATTTTTGGATTAACATTCTTATTAATATAAACTGCTTTGTTTAAGATTTTGACGTAACGCAAATTATAATGCCTTTCCCGTGAGTGGATTTGTTTGTCTTACAAAAAAAGTCTTCAAAAAAATTCCAAAAGCTGACTTGGACATTACAGAAAAGTGTAGTACGAATTTCAGAATCACTTTAATAGTACAACAATACTTACACGATCAATAAAATAATGACTCTATTATTATAATAATGTCTCAATATACGTATTTATTTAATTTTTAAATCCAAAATACTGTCTGTCTTATAAGAAATCATCCCACCCTTGTCATCCAAAAGTAACACTGTGTGGTAGTAACACATACGAGGAAACAAAATCGCAAGTATAGCTGCGGTCTCTCCATAGTATTCCAGCATAAATCATAGTTTATTAATATTCATAGAGGGTCATTTGTTAATACACACACGGCCGACAGCTCAATTTCACCAACTATTAAGCACTAGCCCAAGAATTTGACGTCGAATAATTCTCATAACGTTCTTCGGCGTAGAGAATTCCTAAAATAGCATGGTAGAGATTTAATTATACCTATTTCTACATTTCCAAACTACATTCGAAGAATGTAGGCGTCAGATTGATTTTACAATTTAAACTCCAATATTCATTAAAGTTCAAGCTTATTTATACCTAAGTAGGTATAACAGTGAGGATTAGTCACGTGTAGGAAAATATCTCAAATTAAAAACCATTTCGGGTTAGTAGTAGTTTCGCACAATTTTCCTTCGCACGAATGTGCGAAACGTCCCCTTTCAATAATATTTTTTTTTTAGTAGGCGTTTCGCCCGGATTTATCATAAGTATTAAAAACGGGTGCGAATCGACCCCTTTGAGAACTAGTAATCGCATACTACTAGTTCATAAAAGAGTCGATTCGCACGCGATTTTAATACTTTTAATACATCCGGGCGAAACGCCTACTAAAAAAAATATTATTGAAAGGGGACGTTTCGCATATTCGTACGAAGGAAAATCGTGCGAAACTACTACTAACCCACCATTTCTCGTGAAGTAAGTAGGTAGGTATTAATTGAAATTCGCGTACCTATTTCTGCGAATATTCATGAATGAAGATGTAACGGAAAACGAAAACATTACGATACTGACAAAAAGTAGATTGGACTTCACAATCAGAAACCACAATGGCGATGCTTTCTGCTAATCCGGCGTCATGCCTGCGCTTCTAACTTTAATTGATTTTTTTGCGGTCCGAATCGTCGAAAAGCCATTTCAATTTCCCACTACATTTGCTTAGTCGCCGAATGACGATTGACAAATTATAAAAACGGCAGTCATCAAGTCATAGCGGGTTATCAAAGCACCGAGGTGTTTCCTTCTCAATCTAAAGCAATTTCTTACCGTGTGGTTCTTGGGGTTCTGTTGAGGTTCAAATGGAACTTTATTTTTTTTCCGACAAGTATCTAAGTCTGTCAAACCTGTTGTCCCACTGATTTACACTAATTTTCAGAAGCTTTTTAATCTATTTTACGTACTATCCGCGACATAGGTAGGGACTGAGTTTAACTGTGTTTAACAGCAATCTGCAAGCAACGTCTGTTTCATAGAGTCTCGTTCTTAATATGACTCTAGATATAATTATGACTAAATATACCACGTATTTTCATTTAGGAGGGTTTTGCCCTAATCGCCACGCTTGGCAGGCGGCCTTTGTCCAGCATTGGACATAATTTGGCTGAAACGAACGAACGAACGAACGATACCATGTGTACTAAGTACTACCAAGGTCCAAGGAAACCAGTTTTTGACTTAGTATAGATACCTGCTTTACAGATATAGAACATCGGTTAGTTCTCATGATCATTTACAATAACTCCTAGATCCTCCAATAGATACGACATTCATATTGTATTTATATTCATATCCCTTTTAGGGACATAGGACTCAAAGAAAGGTCTTTCAATCCTTCAACTATACGGAACCTAACGTTCTAATCTAGCTCACTTTCGCTCAATTTTTTAATTGCTTTTTTGGGCAACAATCGGACAAGACCACGGCCAGCGGGTGGGCGCGGGCTCCTTTGGCTCGTATAATTATAATTATTCCATTAACTTATTCCACTGCAATTATATCGTGAAATTCCACTCGCGTCCACTCGGCAAGCCCATTTGTTTCTGCATATTATGCACTTAAAAAGAAGTTTTTCAAGTAAACGCAAGCAATTTATTTGTTTTCGAAATGTTATCTTACTTCGGCTAAATTCTTATAATTTAACCCCCCTCGTTAGGTACCGCATATTAAATCGTTTTAAATGCACGATTTATAAATAATAAATAAATAATAATTTCNTAAAATGCTTTAATTTTGGCTCAATTATAACAAATCAAATGTTAACAAGTAAGAGCTCTTTAAAAGTACATGTCGTTATAATATCAATTATGTGGTTATAAAAGAAAGGAATAACTTACATTTTGTAATTAAAATGGTTGTTAAAAACCGGCAAATTGACGGCGAAGTCAAACCTATCATTACAATCTAATAAAACAAATTGAAAGGTACAAAAGAAACTTAATTTATACCGATCACAAAAACAAAGAGAAATTCGTAATGATCGGCAAACGCCATGTGACGTCCTTTAACAACCCTGCCCACCCTTAGCAAGATTTATAGCCAATGTTTTCAAAATTTGACAATACACATCAACAGGTTTACTCCAAAAACACATGGACATCAAAAACAAAAACGGCAATGTAACACACTTTGAAAAAATACATTTATTATTTCGGCACACCATACGGAGAGAATCTGCAATATTAAATTTACTTTTTTCTACTCCCCGCTGCGGGCCCACAGACGTCGTCAACATTTTATCTCGGTATAATATCATAATTTTATTACTGTTTAATCAAGAAACGGCTAATCAAACGACGATATTTCGTGAATTTTAATGTTATTCAGATAATCGAAGTTTTTATTGATTTTTTATTGTATCATCAAATCAATTAAACCTTAAATACCACTGTATTGGCAAATTACGTTTCCTAATTCCGTTACTTAATTATTGACCTTGATAGTTTTAAACGATTGATAAACGATTATAAATGTAAATTAAAGTTTTATTACTTATTAATGTTTGTTTTGTATGAGATTTTAACTCTTAATTTCAATCATGATTTAGATGCATATGCTTGAATAATAATCCGAACTAATTAAATTTTAGTGTGAAGAAATACATATTGAAATAACTTCGTTCGTTCGTTTCAGCCAAATAACTACTTTCCACTGCTAGACAAAGGCCTCATGGATGATTGCACAACTGAAATTTAAATAAATAAAATGTATTTAATATTGGTTGAAATATGTTTCTAGGCATGTTTGCAACCCCTGCTACCAGCATTTTAGTTGGAAGTCGAACAAAAACAATGTTTGCGGTGAGCATCAAAGTTTTTTCTAATAAAAACCAAAATCCCGAAAATCCGCACTCGAATCCAGGTAGCACAGCATTTAAAACTGTTTGTATTTCCGAAAAAAAAACACGAACACAATAGAGTATGGATATTTTACCTGACACAGATTATAATAAGTTACAAGAAATATGACGACACACGTATGTTGTTTTATTTGGCCTAGCTCAAAAAATTGGATGATTGGGCTCGAATAATTTTGTCGGGCTCCGTAGGTTTGTAAAAATATTGTACGACCCGCCAGTACATCAGTCGCTAGTCTATATCATTATTTTTCCAAATTCACACCTATTTCAAATGCTACAGAGTCAGCTTGATGTAGTGTCATCGGACCTTACTACTTATTGAGAGACGTTCTTTCCATGTATATAAATTACGATATCAATACAAAGCTTCCTTCGTGGGGTCAATCAATACAGATCATTTATCATTAAGGTAGCTTTCATTTAGGTATATGAAAAAATTCTTGTTGTGGCCTCTTGTTGTAATGGAGTCACCATTGGATAAGCTTAGCAGATACCTAATAAGAACTATCTATGTTTTAGTAACATTGGTTATTTACCCAGTACCTAAGTACAAACAGCACATACTACCCATTTTAGTTGCAAAATCGCTTTTATCAGACTGAATAAGATACCACAGTGAGTAGCTTGAGGTGCTGGCGTCTCTACATTATTTTAGGCCTATTCTATCTTCTATTCTATCGAAGTTACTGTTACTATTTACCCAGACTTTACAAACATCTATGATAATGTGAAGAAATAAATCCGACAATAGTGTCTCGACCCGTCCCCGCGGGACCCCAAAATCGGGTTCTTTGTAGCACATTCGGTGAGTGAATTATTTGTTATTAGTTGTTTAGCTGGGTCGTTAGAAATACGATTACAATTTTGTGGATGAGCCTTTATGGTGCGCCGGAGTGGAAGCATGGTGTCTGCTTCGCTTGCCTTCTATGGATTTGGAGAAATTAGACACATTAAGGAGCTTGCATCAGAAACGCAATGGTTACAAAGTTCTTTAATAGTTTGTGGGTTTATTTCCTCAAGCAAGAATTTTAGTAAGGACGGGTTCATCTAGATTTACCGCAAAATAGTTATGTAGGTAGGAATAAAATTACATATCTTTAATTGTTTTCAAGTAAACTTTG
The DNA here is from genome assembly GCF_004193835.3 of Ostrinia furnacalis. Taxonomy (NCBI): domain Eukaryota; kingdom Metazoa; phylum Arthropoda; class Insecta; order Lepidoptera; family Crambidae; genus Ostrinia; species Ostrinia furnacalis. Next base: position 124,462 of record NW_021133257.1, on the reverse strand, counting down.
CAGCTTTGTTGAGAAACCCACTAAGGCTGAGTTGCACCACCTAACTTTGACAGTCACTATAACGATAACCGGTGTATTTTGTATGGAGTTTGACAGATTTTTGACGTTTGTCAAAGTTAAAGTAAGATGGTGCAACCTAGCCTTATAAATTTTTCATAATAGGTATTTTGTTGCATAGTTGTTGTTCTTTTGTTTTTACTCAAAAACAGCGAGTACCAAAATTCCTTACAAAAATATTATGTTTTCGCTGCATGTTAAATTCCCTTTTTAGGTAATTCATATCATCAAAAGCTTATGGCACTAAGTAGTAAAGATGAGATTTAGCTTTTATTAATTTAATCGAAAATGTTACCACGAAGCAAGATAATCACAACAAAAACTGAATAATAAGGGTATTTAGGCACGTATTAACGTACAAAAATCATTTTCACGAGCATATCCATGTTATTCTATAATGGCTTGCTCATTAGCTGAGGGTAGAGTTACCACCCATTAGAATAACTACGGACGATAGTTTTTAAAAAAGAATAAATAACGCTTGTTTACAATCTTTCTTCAGGTCAAGGTACACAAAGTTTTGATGTGACTTTTCTTCCTATTGTTACAAATAATAAAATCACATTAAAATCATTAACGATTAAAAAACCGTGAACCAATAATTTTAGTTCTCATATGGCTGACTGTCATTCAGGAATGCGAATGTCCACATTTTTCATGTACGCATTTTGATCCATTCGTAAAATTCGTTAGCACTGACAAATAACTATGAATTTTACACGCTGCTGGTAGAGTTGTTAATTGAAATATATACTCGTTTAGGACCTTCGATTGGAATTCGAAAAATGGGAAAAATCGCAATACATGCACGATTTTACGTTTGTACTTTGTTGCACATTCAATTTCCACTCAGTAGACTGACGATCTAGTAAAGGTCGCGGGAAGCACCTGAATGCGGGCAATGCAAGACCAGTTTTTCAATTTACTGAAACGAACGAAACAAAAATTTCTTCGCTTTTTAAAACGTATGGCAACCCTATTCGAGGCGCGGACGCAGTATTCGGTCGCCGTAAACGCTAATAATGAGCCACTATTATTTCTCACTGCTCCAATATAATTATTAACTTTTTTCCGACGTTTCCGTCCAAATTAAGGCCCGTGACGCAACTCTAGCCTCTAAGGAATGCCGTTACAAGTGTAATTAACAAATAAGATGTTTATAACAGCTTTTAGAGCTGTGTTTAAATTAATAAAGGCAATATTATTGTGTGTATTTATTGCAGAGCGGTTCTGTTCAAACGGTAAGACATGGGCGTTTTTAATGATACGTTGCTTTGAGGAACGCAATACAGACATTAGTCGTGCTTTAGTGGTTTAATTAGAATTTGTGTTATAAATAATTATTTTTAAAGCATTGATTACATGAAGATATTCTTGCTTGTGGTAATAATTCGAGCCAGGTAACGACCTCTACTTCAAAGTGTTTGTACAAACATCTTGTCAATCATGACTGAAAGGACATATGCTTGACTGAACATCACTAAGCGACCAGTGAAGCGTCATCCCATGCATCCTAATCCAAGCCATTCTTTTCCGAAATGCCAAACGTACGAAATCCGAGAACTTTATATACTATGCACTTCATTATTAACCGCCATTGTTAAGAAAATTTTGAAGCATTCCCTTACGGTCAAAAGTTAATAAATTCTGTCTTCATCGCAACATGTTTATTAACGATACGGTTAGCGTTTTTGCAATTGTGCCTTACGAAACGGCCGCGGCGTATAAAGCTCTTTCAGATAATCAAATTTGATTCGGCGTATATTAATCACTTCAACACATTTGCACTGTGGCCATAGCGATTACACACGATTAATACGGCGGCCGCTGCACGCGAAATCAGATGATTAATTGACGTAAGAAACGCAGTACCAAAATAATTATCGGCCAATTCCGAGGTGCATTCAGGAGTATTGTTTGATATTGTGTCAGAATGGCATTATGATTTATTCTTACGCAGTGAATTCGACACAAAAGGAGGGTTATGAAAGGTTATTGCGATCGGCTTTCACACATTCACGGCGTGAATTTCGTGCATTGTGAAATGAGTGGGACCTTTGGCCTGATAAAACGGACACACAAAGTTTGTTACGTTAACCGGCGTGCTCTTTGGATCTGATGGCTGAACAAGAGGTCAGGGTAATTACATCTCAGGTAACACGCATCTGAGCTTGCTTTGAGAGGCACCTACGCGTTTTTTTTGTATTTAATACGTTGACATGCGTATAACAGATACGCAGAAACGTGTCTAAGGGCACTAGTGACTCTACATTATATTGCTAAGTTAACTTAGCCTGAAGTCAGTAAGGGTACAATATAGACTTATAGAATAGATAGGAATACTCATACATTAGAACATAGAACCTTCTCAGAGAACTGACGCCATAGTTTGTTATTAATTACTCAACAAAAAATAGCAATTAAAACTACATCATAGTAACTTAGTCATACCGGTAAACATTAAATTGCGATTTTTTGTTCAAAATTCTTGAACTTATCAAAACTTCTTCGAATTAAGTAATTAATTTACACCAACATATGACTGGGCGGCAACTTGATATGAAGTACGGCTAACAAATAGCCCAGTGAATCACATAAATACGTAATAGGAGCTGGTACAGTAGAATTACCCTATCCTGAGGGCCAACAGCTAGACCTATGGGTACATGACATCCCCATACTTATAGAAAATAATCGAAAATCATATTGCTATGGCCAGACTGAGGTCTAAGAAGCTTGGCAAAAGTAGCCAGTTCGAAGTGTGCAATACGACATGATGAGTTGACTGAGTGCTTCATATCAAGTGATACGAGTACCTACGACTGCTGTAGGATATAAAAATTATGTTCTGGGCATGTCATTTAGCAAACTTAAAGCGCTGTTTTTTTTACATCGTAAATCTTTCATTGATCAATGCATTTCATTAATTGCTTCAGATACAGTCACACGTGCACTTTTTAGTAAAGTGACCCTACTCTATCCAATTCCACTTTTACCCACGTATACGTGAGAGGATTAGCTTTTCTTGAATGACTTCATAACGGAAGTTCCTTAGTAGTCAGTCACGACTGTTTTATAGGCTATATGCCGTCTATTATTTGTGTATTAAACGTATAGACAGTTATTCACATCCATACCGCGTATTGGAAGTGTGTGTAGCATAAAAATCACGCAAAGCTTTCATAATTCATCATTTTGAGCTAGCTAGTTGATATGTCGGATAGCAGAAAAAGCTCATATACAAACAATTAAAGTCCTTAATTGATTATTGTTTTAAAATCTTATTTATTTATAAAATGTACAAAATTAACAAAAGTTTACAATAAATTATAAGGTTTAGGTATTATCTAGCTATTGATGTGACCAATGCCCATGCCTATTGCCTACACTCTTACGTATGAAAAAGCATAATATGCAATAATTTTATATGCATTTCAAGGCACTACTTTTCAAAACTTATACAAGTAGGTACCTAAATAGCCTTAACCTTTCGATGGCATTTAACATTTGACTTGTTTGAACTCACCACACAACGAATCATATGTTTTTAAATATCTGCTACTAGCTCTGAGAATTCAGCTTCGAATGGCTTAAGCAATACCTAAGCTTTTTATTTGCTCTTCATATACGTACAACCCGCCTGCCAAGCGTGGAGATTATGGCAAATCCCTCCACCATAGTGGAGGAGGCTCATAGTCCAGCAGTGGACTGTAAAGGGCTGTTGATGATGATGATGATGATACGTACTCGCATCAAGAAATAATGCATCTGAAAAGTAATGTTTTTAAAAGGCTCTTCTTGGTTTCATAGTAAAAGCTATAACAGTAGTATTCTTAATCCGAAATCTCCCAAAGAAAACGATCATAAACCACTTTTAATAAGATAGTCAGTAGATATTAAAATGTTAATTTGCAATTTAAGAGGAATTCCCACAATATTTATAACCTTAATCAATGGTTAACTAAAAACAGACCTAACTTTTTGTGGTGTCATAACTCATATCCCTCGTCTAATGCCCTACGGAATGGTGAAACAGAAATTTGGCTGGCCACCAGCCGTTAAAAAACAACAATTAATGATTAAACAAAAAAAGGGACGAGTCAGTGTTTCAATTCATTCGGGGGGCGGTGTTTTACATTCAAGGGGAGGATACACCTCGAAATCATTAGTGCAGGAATGGTTCGGAATGAGAACACTGACCATAATTTTAGGTTCTCTTAGGCCTGGAGCACACGATGTTCAGGAAATGTAAAATCAGAACAAAATCAAAATCAAAAATATTTATTCAATTTAGACCACAAGTGGCACTTATGAACGTCAAAATATAGTAAATAGAAAATAAACGCAGCGTGGGACGTCCACCTACAAGGTGGACCGACGACATCGTAAAGGTAGCAGGGAAGCGCTGGACGCAGGCCGCTACCAATCGATCAACATGGAAAGCATTGGGGGAGGCCTATGTTCAGCAGTGGACGTCCTGTGGCTGAAATGATGATGATGATGATGAAAGGTAGCCCTTATGGGGCACTTTACATGTCTCCTTATCTTTTAGGCCCTACCAGAGCGCTTCGAGACAAACATATGGCAAGTTCTGAGAAGAAACGCCGGAACAAACTCAGTCACTACTAGTTGTACCTAAGTGTTGAATTCCAAATGATAGACTTCACGCGGCGAAACAGTCATTGCATTAGTGATACAGTCGTAATGCAAGGCAATAAAAGATCGATATGGGTAATCGATGATTGAGCATTCCATACAATAGTGTGAGGTCTATTTTGCACGAATTGGCAAATGGGTTTCCTGCCGTTTGAATGTATGTAGATTGTGGATACTGCATTTTATAACCTGCAGCAACTGCTTACATAAGTAAAGAACCTACGTAGATCTGTTTAACAATACACCTAAATATTGTAACCACAAGAAATAAACCTAAATAGTGACATAAAATAGGTTACTTACATTCAATGAAACGTGTTTTATAGTTTTAAGCTAAGTGGCATAACCTTATTTTAACCGGTGTTTTTTGTACAGACTTTGACAGTATTTGACGTTCATTATTGTTAAAGTAAGATGATGCAAACCAGCCTTAGTTTGAATGCAAGAGCCGTTGCATTCCTCCGTGTGCTCTAGCCCTAAAGGATCGGCGTCGTGGGCGGATATGGGCTTTGTCTTTACTCGCAAAACAAAAAATCAGTCCAAATGTCAGTCCTTTATATTTATTCGCGTTCGTATATTAACCGCATGTAATTTCGACGGCATTGTCCAGGCCGTGTTATTGTCCAAGCCGTGATGTATTAACGGCAAGTCTCATTATTCAAAATTGCTTTTTATTAAGGCCGAAGGTGCTGCATTGTCGTTGTATGTGACTGCAGCGAGAATATAAGCGCAAATAATTTATTTGTGGCTCTGACATTAATGTAAAGAAATGGTTGTGGTAACCTAGGACGAACAATTTAATTGAATAATCGAGATGAGTTTAAATACAAATTCAATAAAAGACTTGAATCTATGCGTGATACAAAGTTTTGAGCTTCGTTGTATGTATATGAGGGTTTATAAAGAACCTGAGATCGTCGTATGAGCACTACCTGTGTGCCTACCATGAGTTTACGTTAGGTGTGCTCGCTAGCGACTGCGTAAAAAAATGACATTAATTGTATGACATATTGTGCAGCGCCCCTAGCGGCTACTTTCGAGAAACAAAATCTTCATAGAGATTTTTGACGTACTCGCTAGCGAGCACACCTAACGTAAACTCATGGTAGGTACACTGCACACTACCTAGTATCGTCTTGCTACTGTGAAGCAACCTGATACACACAAAAGTATGGGAAATGAAACTTGGCAGTATCTGATGAGTTTAACTCCCAAAACTTGACTCGTCAAGGAAACCCACATAATCTTAGCACACCTTTGCAAGTCTTTATTTTTATTTGTTAAATAATTAGCCATATTTTTCTCGTTCAAATGTAATTTTATTATTTCCTAAAACCCTTGTATTCATTCTTTAAGTGGAACATTAAATTTATCGACAGAGAACAAAACCTCAAGACATAGCATTACATAATTTTTAAAACCATAATCTTGCCTCGCAAAAAGCAAAATTACAATCGTACAGAAAATGAACTTGCACTTATTTTCACTTTTGCAAATGACTTAACTTTAAAAACACTGCGTTAAGGATTACCTTTAGCGTTGATGAGTCACACTTCAATGATGAGCAAAAAAAGAAAACAACAAACAAAAGACTGTCTGCTTTCTTTATGATGTCATTACCGATCGTTTTCAAATAAAGAACTCGTCATTCTCGTTAAAACAAATACGCATCTACGCGTGTAATGTAGTCAATTTTAAAGCCGATGTGTCCATTTAGTTTACGATCAGGATAACAGAAACTTCAAATAGTTTTTAAGTACCACAGTCAATTAAATAGAAAGCCGTCTTAGCTGTAGGAAATAGGTAGAAAAGCACGTAAATTCGTATAATCTTATCTGTAACATGAGCTACATCTATAATGATGCACTTAAACCTGAATGTATGAGTTTTATGAATACAGCAGCTATAAAGCTAATGATATTATGATGTTATACAAACAAGAGATTTTTAGACTAATGACTATGTAGTCGGAGGTTATCTACCTCGTGGTACGGGCATAATTGGCACATCGGAGATAGCACCCGCATATAGTAATTCATTCTTATTAATGGCTTACTTAAGAGATAATAGAACACGAATTCCAACACAAAATTATGAATAATAACGGTGACTTTTATCTTTTGATTTTGCTGTTTCCATGATTAGAAAGAATGGAAAATCACGTGTTAAAGGTCAGTTTATAATAATTATACCTTAAAGACTATCTTTCATCACTGGACTTACAATATTCGTACGTGTGTGGTCAAATCATTGTCGCATACATGTGATAATTTTATTAAATGAACTGCATCACCTACTTCTTTCTACCATTATAATTTCTGTGTGCTTTGTTTTAAACTAAAATAATTTGAAGCTTTAATGACATACCATTTATCTCTNCTAACACGACTTTCTTATATATATAAATTTTTGCCAAAAACAGGAGACCACTCACTCTTTCGCTCACTTAATACAAAATCTACTTGAAATTGCCAATAAAAAGCCACTTAAACCTTTTAAAAATTTACGCGTTTTCGTTTTTTAGGAATCCCTCGCCTTTATGGGGAATCAAAGTTGTGACTTCCATGAACGAAGCCGCGGGCGTGCACCAGTCTCATACAATTACGCGCAAGCGCAGCATACCGACATAATCACACAAAATGAAGTCGTAACATTCATTTACCATCATGACATATTACTCGCCGGCCGCGCTCGGACGTTAACAAAACCGAAATGGAATCAAGTAGCTAATGAGTTTAATTTACATTAATACACTATTACCGTATGAGTGATGGCCGTCTTATGTAAACTGGCCATTTTAGCGGGACATGTATGCAGGCGCTTTGGGGGACCGCGGTGGAATGCAGATGCTTTAACCCTTTCATTTTCATAATGGTTCTAGACATGTAACTAGGTTCTAAGTTTGCCTTTTATAATGCCCTTAAAAGTCGTTTTCAAATGCCATTCGCAGTAATTTTATCAAGTTAGTAGTGAAATAAATAAAAATATCACAATGCATCTTATTAGTTACTTATCACCTTAATTTCATGCTTTACGCGAACTTTTACCTTTACGGCTCCCACAAAATATAAGCTTAAGGTACTTTTACCAATCGGTGTTTATAAGCTTACAGTAGGTATATTTTGAGGCTCTACCGTGAAATGATAATAATATTTGCTCTCTCATCCGTGCGATCCTAAAAGTAAGTTGTACTGACAACTCTACGGAACCGCATCACGCATGACCTAACCCGGTCTTGGCCTTACATTTTTATTTATAGCCTATTATGCCTCAAACCGGCTTTCTGTTTGACCATACGCCCACGCGTTATAACATTTTTGTTGGCTATAATGATCCTAGTGCAACTTCAGTTCCTATAGAGCCCCATTAAGTAATTTATTTGCTTACATAGTGTCTGATTTAAGATCGCTTATGTTGGTTCGATGTACATTCAACTGATTTATGAAAAGGAAGTTGGTTCTGGTTATAATGAAAAAAATAATAACTCAAAATAAGGTGTGTCTATGCGCGTAGTGGATAGCGGAAAAAAGTTTAATTTCTCAAATAAAATAGAATTTTAATAGAAACTAACATTGATGCAATGAATAGAATGAATAGGACTTATGAATGGTATAACGTATAGAGTATAGTATTAAGGTACAAGACGTTAAGTCTTTTTCAAAACAGTGTTTTACCATGTCATGGTAAATTGAAACAAGCAATCAGTTTTATTAAGCCTTTTCCGAAGAATATTGGTTGAACATTGTCTTTTATTTGGACCCATATCTTGCATGCATATTTGTTAATGTGTGGGTCGATAAACAGTTCCAAAATCAGAGCATAAAATTCGGCACTTTATTCTGAAAAGCGAAGACAATAATCGTAAAGATAAATGCGAATTTTTTAGCGGAGAATTCACAAAATGTCCGCCCGCCTAAAAACAGTTGTAAATTATATCCCAACGTTTAAGGCTCTAAATACGATTTACACCTACGTGAACAAGGACACAGGCTCGGAATTCAAACTTTAAATCGCTTTCAGGCGAAACCTTTTTACAAAACATTGCCTATATTAAGGTAAAAGCACAATAGATGTTCTGCTGACTTAATAAATAAACGGGGAAAAGTAGCCTTTTTCATAATTATTTTCATAGTATTGTAATCGCCTTAGTAGCTTAAGTAAATTAACTCCATCATACCCTCATCCTCAGATTACTGTCCTCAATAGTAATAGACTATTCTTATAGTCCATGGTCAGTAATCAGTTACTACTACATAACTCTGCAGCTAGTTATGCCAAATATAAAGAGACTCAATTAATAACAATAAACATTATTGAAGTTAGCATATTTATTAATCACAATATACAGCCACTGGCTTGAAACAATAAATTGCTTATAAATAAGACCTATACAATGCTCAATATCCTATGTTCGTCTTACAATGTTTCAAGCTATACTACAGAGCCTGTGTGGACAGAGCACGACAGATCGCGCAGTATTTATGCTCTCATAAACCTGCGCGCGATTCGAACAATCACGAAGACACACCATCGTGTTTCGAACACAACGACACTATCTCCCATCTCTCTTGTTTGATGGAACAACTCGATCGAGGTTTCCAATCTGGTCCGATTCATCGGTTTTCATAGTTTATTTCGTTCGCGGCCCTGTCGAACTAGTTTTGTAGGGAACATAAATTATTTTCCTAGTGTCCAGACTCCAGACTGTGTGATTTAAAACCATTTAAAAATCAATGTCTTTAATCAGTGCAATATGTACACGATTGCTCTGATTGGAAGATTAAGGCTTCTGACAAACTGCGGGCACTCCCATAAAAGCTGATATTCATGCGTGGGAATGTGTACAGGTGGATCATTTTAGAAAGAAAAAAATCTGCTTAGGGTTCATTAGCAGCCAAGCTGCTAGGTCCGGGCTACAAAGAAGTTGCAATGGTAGAGATAAGAATGGACTTTAGTAAACCGTTTAACAGATTTACGATTGATTTTAAATCACATTTATAAGTGTACACCAACGTAATACCCATCATTAAATGGTGAGCAGTAATTGGTTTCTGAGGAAACAACTGAAACCAAAAACGGAAAACTGTATATCTTCGCTCGGTTCAGCTTTCCTTTTTTAAGTAATAGACCTCTGGAATTATGGCCTGCTCTTCATTACAGTGATTTACGGGGAAATAATAATCTTATTTGTTCTACCCAAGTTCAAATCGCTTGGGAACCGAGCACTTGGCAGCGGGGTATTAAGCGCATTTTGGACGTTTAATGGTTTTAATATTTACAGCAGCCGTAAATGCTATGGCGGTGTACAAAATTAACAAATGAATGCGTGTTCATTGAACGCAGTTTACAATTTTAGCTGGGCCGGTACAAAATTTGATGCAGCAATCACTTCGGCGGCAGTAAATCAATTTTAAAAGCGTTTTAATGATCATCGTAAAATGAGTATTGTGCCGATGCACAATCGGGATTGTGTCCGGTTTTGACCCACTTCGGTTGCGTCAGATGGAACATATGAATTTTTGGGATTTACGATGCACAGTAACCATTTGGATTTTGTTATCTTTTTGTTTGGTAAATGCTGACGGACATATTATTATGTTCAAGATCGTTTTAAATGCAACAATATATGAGGTTACGACAAAGGGCACAATTTTTAAGCAAGTAGCAACTTATCTTTTATTACTTGGAATAAATGCGTCACTCTACTTTTACGCTGTATGTTTTTATTTATGTATAAATTAGAATCCTTTCCATAGTCCTATTACGTCACACTTATTAGATAAAAGTTCCTAAGTGTCTGCAACCACTGCAACTAGGACCTACGTCTGCCTTCTACCACAAATGACAGCTGCTTAGTCTGAAAATACTTTTCTAAACCTAAACCACAGAACATTCGCGTATGCCTTTAGTTTCATTTGTTTTAAGTTGGTTGTCAGTGGTTGCCAGCCTGTTCGACACTTTTCAACCAATACCTCCAAGCTTTAACGGTTACGAACTATCGTTCGAAATCTCCCGCGCTGCGTGAGACACGTTGCGGAGAGGCAGTTCCGTAACTGCGCTGTCCACTTGTTTCTAGTTCCTTTCAACGATATAAGAACCTAGCTGTTTGATTTTTAAAATTGTTTGTTTATCTAAAAGACAATTGACGATTTTTACTAGAGATGAAACGGATAGTTGTTTGGCCGGATACCGGATACCGGATATCCGGCCAGCTGCTAGGCCGGATAGCCGGATATCCGGCGGCCGGATAGTTGGCCCATTGTCTCGTTTCATGTCGTGACGAGTTTAGCGCCGCACAGGTGCTTCGAACGCGATCAGTGGGTCTATTAGTAGACTAGACTAGTCACACTTTTCGAAAATCGAATCTGTCCGAATAGAATGTCAAATTTTGTCACTTGTCAAGGGGGCAGATCAATTCGAGCGATTTCGGTTGCTATCGTGAGTGTGTAATTGAATAGCGAAAATTAAATTAGTTTACTTGCTGCGTAATCTGACTGAACTGCATGCATCATGTCATCAAACCATCAGTGAAAAAAAGATCGCCTTTTTTATTTGGTAATATTTCGACATTAACAGATATTATTTACTAGGGTGGCCTAGAAGAAAATTAACTTTTGAAAATTTAATGAATCGAAAACTGTACATTTTTGTAGAACTTTAACTATTGCAATTTAAAGGAAAGGACAATGCCAATCCATTTATGGAAGTTGGACCAAGTGCTGCCCAGAATGAAACCATAGTGCATTTTGTTCCTCTGGCCAATACTAATTTGTAAACCGGAGCGCACTGAAATCTATCCCTGGAGTTAAAAGAAAAAATGAGTTTTGTTTTGAATTATTTACATACAAAATATCATCGATGTATACGTACTACGCATAACACTCGCTATGTTGAACTTAAACCAAACTGAATCCGTACACCTTACTTTAGTACGACTTCGAGATTCTTTCTATCTAAGCAATCAAGCGCTGTTGCAGTAGTTTGGTTAGTTGACAGAAATTAATTATTTCCAAAATGGAGCAAGAAGTTTTAGCTTACAATAACTTCAATAATCGATTGTAATACACCAATAAATTGATTTTTTGCAAGGATTAAATTTCCTTCAAATTGCAATAGTTAAAGTTCCATAAAAATTTACAGTTTTGGTTTCCTTAAATTTTCAAGAGTGAATTTTCTTCTGGGCCACCCTGTATTTATGTAGAATTCGTCATTAGAGTGAATAGCCCAGAAAAAGAAATTAGTTTTTTGAAAGGCTTTTTGAAGAATGGTTTTTTTGTAACTTTTTGGATTTTCAATAAAAGCCGTCATTATTAACTATAAGCCATTTTTATTGATATTTACCTCAAAGATTAATGTTTTTCATTTTATTAATAGGAAATTGTCGTAGTTTTTTATTATCCGGTATCCGGCCGGATAGTGAGTTACTATCCGGTATCCGGCCGGATAGTAAATTTAGGCCGGATATCCGGCCTACCGGATAGTTGCCGGATATCCGTTTCATCTCTAATTTTTACAATAGCTGTGTAATCTTTAGAATAGGTTGTCGTCTTTAGTTTACAGATAAAAGTTGTTTATTTTGTTTATTACTCATTATTACGTAACTCGTTTTCTCGTTTTTAGAGTAAGTACCTACCTACCTTATTTCCCCACAAAGTTTTTTTATTTCCTCCTGGGAAAGAACAGTTTTTACTAGTGTATTTTGTATCTAAATTGTTTATATGTAATTTATATCATAGAGGAAATTTTTAATAAACAGTGACGAATTTTGAAAGAACTGGCGACCTCTGTAATAATAATTTAAACGCTCTTAACAAGGCGTTACAATATTATAATTTGGTTCACAAAACATTTTTCACCCATTCCAGCTTTTTTCTACATTTCGAACACGAACACTAAGCAAAAACGCGCGATAAATTATTTAAAAAATACAAATACCAACAAAGGCATGTCGCGGTCCCACAGACCGGCCAATAAAAAAACTATTAGCTTCGTCGAACATGGCGCGAATTAATATTTGTATAGAGGCGATCAAAGGTTAGATTGTCTATGGTATAAAAAGTTTCGCCGAGCAGGCTGCACAATAAAAGTGCCAGTCTTACAAACGAGGATTTATGCTCGTCGCATGCAAATGGACCGCCAGCGTTCGCGCACCGTGACGTTTTTGCGCCAGTGGCAATGTTGCCAGGACTAGGATGAGAAATTACTTTCTGTTTGTTATTCTGAAGAACAAATAATTGATTTTGAGATAGGATTTAATAAGTGTTAGCAGGAGAAGATTGTAGCAGACGTGATTGCAAAACAAAAGTAACAGTAGTATGTATAAAGTTACGCGCGGAACCTGCTGCTGGCTTGTGTGTAGGTAAGCGTGCATGTAATAGAAAAATAACATTTGATATATTAATTTTAAGCAAATTATTTCTACGTATGACGATGATACGTGTTTTTATAAAGTATTTGCTAAAATCTGATTCTCAACATTTCTAATAGTTCAATCTCTAAATAAGAAACATATTCCCAGCTCTTCGTAGCACAAAGAACTTGTCCTTCAATCATCCAATCACTAGACGACAGCTCACAAAAACTCCCAAGAAATGCAGCAAGAGACACTACACTGGCAACATTAGCCGGTGGCCTGATCACCGGATGGCGGGTAGTTGGATACGTTTAGGAGCGGTGAGGCGACATTGTGACAGTCTTAATGACGGCTGCTAGTAAATTATTTCGTAATTGGCTAACTGGCAGCGACTGAGTCTCAGCTGGTCTCGAAAAAGCGCACGGTTTTTTGTCGCTGCATGTTTTTTGCGTCTTAAAAACTTTAAAGATCATGTAACTTTCTTCGCATCCGTAGTCCATCTGATATATTGCAGCATAATCATTTGACGAGCTGTCTGCTACCTTCTTAACGTATTAAAATCATGATCATGTGGTTGGTTATTATTTTTGCATTCTGCATTAGTTATACTACATCTGACTTTATTAGTTAACAAAATATTTTGAACTCTATGTACGAAAGTTCAAATATGTTGAACTGCAGGCGAGTCGGCCGTAAAATAGAAGCTGCGGGTATTAGCCTAGACATTCTCCTGTCTAACAATTCATCGCATGGAGCTCGGTGCATCTCCTTAGAAGAGCGTGTCGATTGTTTCATAAATCACTGCTGTAACGACATGCTAAATAGAAAGTTTTTGCCTGCCAGCTAAAGCTAAGGGCACACTTTGGACTTTAGCGGGACTATAAGCAAAATATGTCCGGAAAATTTGCTGAATTCTGACGCCTGTATTCACAAACGATGCTTGCATAAGTGAAGCAGCAAATCAAACGCACAGAGTTGAATAGAGCTCTGTGATGGTTATTTGTGAGAGAATATTTGTGAATACGAGCGTGAGTTTTCTGTGCAACATCATGAAAAACTCGAAGTGCTTTATTGTGTGTAGACTTCGCTCCGTAAAGTGATTTTGAAATCAAAACTGTCAAGAATGTAACTTTATGGTCTCTAATTTATTAAAACAACAACCCATAGAAAAATAATCTTATTGTGGTATATTACCCTTAACGACTATTCAAACTTACGAGTATGTATTGTTTTCAGAATACAAAAATACCAACCGAATTGAGAATCTCCTCTTTTTCTTTAAGTCGGTTAAAAATAGTGTAGGTTCGCCCTAAAATCGTTCAAAATTATCGGGAAATTCCGCTCGGCTGTCCAGTGCATTTTCATCCACAATAAATTTTGCAATATTGTACGCTGCGGGGTCTAAAGGCTCATGGGACGTAAAATAGCAGTTAAAAATCACTGTGACCCCATAATTGATAGTTTACGTTACGTGGAATCTATCCAATCACCATTATCTTTATGAAGTTATAATAAATATTTTTATGTGATACCTGATACAGCAATATGGCACAAAGTGTAATCGTGTTTAGATAATATTTAGTGTCAGAGATCCGTTTTCATCGCCGTTTGTAAGGATCGTGACTTTTCTGGGCAGTCTTAGTAACTCTAGATAGCGCCGACCTACTTCCAGAGATAGGTACCCATCTTTATTTTTTCTTTCCTAGTGGATGTTATTGAAACTTGTCAAGTTGCGATGCAACGTGGCTGACCGTTATTTTTTTTATGATACTCGGCTTAAAAACTTTTTCTGACAGACTTCGCGATTCTAAAAATGGCTTGCTGGCTAGTTGACCCGTGTACCGGATACCAGCGTTTGTGGGTTTGAATCCCGGGAAGGCCAATAATTATTATAGTAAACGGTCACTACTATATCATTTGTATCCGGAGTGATAGATAGTGTACAATGATAGAGCCATGTACGTACTTAAGTACCTAATGTAATCCGTTCTTTGGGGCTAGATAATTGTGATCAACAACAGTGCTGCTAGATTACTGATCTTATATGATCTGTCTTTATTTACTTCAGTAGATCATTGACTACGACTTAAATTCCGTTTGGTCCCGCTGGACATAGAAGTGGTGAACCCTGCCTTCATCGAGCTTTACCGTTACGGGAAAATTGATAAACGCTACACAGCTTAAAAAAACAATAACAAATACAGTCGTTCACGGAGGCGCACGGTGGTCCCGATTTAATAAAACATGGACATTGATGCTAGAAGCACGAAATTTTTTTTGATGGTTACTGCTATGATAACTAATAAGGCAAAAAAATATTACAATCCTACGACGTCTATTTCGTAGTAAAAAAAAATATATAGATATTTTTTGTATGGAAGAAATTACGTTTCTGTAAATTTTTCGAAATTCTTAAACGATGTCAAGATGCCGATCACACATGTTATAAAACAAGTGATTCTGAGTATTTCATGCGAAGATACTTGTCACTTATCTCTGCGTACTTTTGAGTTATCGAGGGTTGAAAAATCGATTTTTTCATATTAAATATTTCCACGAAAAATTGCCAGAATTACAATATGGTGTATAAGGGACACCTTTGATGACACATAACAACGACTCGCACTCGCGCGCGCTCGTATGCATCAACTTTTAATAAAATAAAATAAAAAAATAAGGGAAATACTTAATACAACGTTGTATGTATAGGTCCGCTGGCCGTCAAAAAGTAGCTTATACGAGAGGTTGCCCAATTTACAATATGTCCATCATTGATAACTCACACAAATATCGTCTCTCTCTGAAGGATAACAAGTTTTTTTTGTTTCCAGAAGCTCTTGATAGGATGGAAGCCCATAAATACTCTCTGAAGCGAGAATGAATCTCAAATTGCGATATTGCCATTTTGACAAATTACATGATGTAACTAGCGCTAACGTTTATCTTCAGGTAGACACAGTTTTAAGTTAAAAGATTGTCTACTATTTCACACTGTTCTTCGTTTTGGAACAGTTCTTTGATTATAGGTAGTCGCTAATTTCGTTTTGTTAGACTCTTTCAGTTTAGCACATAAAGCGTAAACTAATTCCTCCTCAGAATGATCTAAAAGTGTTAGAGAGCGCCTCTTCTTCTGCAGAAGAAGAATTTTGCATAAATCTTCAAAAGGTTTTTTATTTATACTAAAAGTCGATGGTTGCACATCTACTTCCGCAGTCTCATCAACTGGAGCGTCTTCCTCAGTATTAACGTTGTCTATGCGTTGTGTTAACTCGGTAAAAAACATTGTTTAAATCTATATTTTTACAATTCGGCCAGACAATTTCAGAGTCTAGCCAATGCGAATTCTGGTGCAAAAATGTCTTTTGGGCTCTACTGGAAGCAGACCATATCTTCTTTGATATATTTCTTGTAAAATTACGACTTAATGATTTGATAATTACTCAAATCTTCGGAAGACAATTCAATGCCAATACGTTCGTCATTTTAGTCTGAAATGGTCTGGCCGAAATGTAAAAATATAGATTTAAAAAATGTTTTTTTACCGAGTTAACACAACGCATAGACAACGTTAACACCGAGGAAGACGCTCCAGTTGATGAGACTGCGGAAGTAGATGTGCAACCATCGACTTCTGGTATAAATAAAAAACCTTTTGAAGATTTATGCAAAATTCTTCTTCTGCAGAAGAAGAGGCGCTCTCTAACACTTTTAGATCATTCTGAGGAGGAATTAGTTTACGCTTTATGTGCTAAACTGAAAGAGTCTAACAAAACGAAATTAGCGACTACCTATAATCAAAGAACTGTTCCAAAACGAAGAACAGTGTGAAATAGTAGACAATCTTTTAACTTAAAACTGTGTCTACCTGAAGATAAACGTTAGCGCTAGTTACATCATGTAATTTGTCAAAATGGCAATATCGCAATTTGAGATTCATTCTCGCTTCAGAGAGTATTTATGGGCTTCCATCCTATCAAGAGCTTCTGGAAACAAAAAAAACTTGTTATCCTTCAGAGAGAGACGATATTTGTGTGAGTTATCAATGATGGACATATTGTAAATTGGGCAACCTCTCGTATAAGCTACTTTTTGACGGCCAGCGGACCTATACATACAACGTTGTATTAAGTATTTCCCTTAATTTTTTATTTTATTTTATTAAAAGCTGATGCATACGAGCGCGCGCGAGTGCGAGTCGTTGTTATGTGTCATCAAAGGTGTCCCTTATACACCATATTGTAATTTTGGCAATTTTTCGTGGAAATATTTAATATAAAAAAATCGATTTTTCAACCCTCGATAACTCAAAAGTACGCAGAGATAAGTGACAAGTATCTTCGCATGAAATACTCAGAATCACTTGTTTTATAACATGTGTGATCGGCATCTTGACATCGTTAAAGAATTTCGAAAAATTGACAGAAACGTAATTTCTTCCATACAAAAAATATGTATATATTTTTTTTTACTACGAAATAGACGTCGTAGGATTGTAATATTTTTTTGCCTTATTAGTTATAATAGCAGTAACCATCAAAAAAATTTTCGTGCCTCTAGCATCAATGTCCATGTTTTATTAAATCGGGACCACTGTGAGGCGTATTACTTTGATTCTTATGCTGTCGGCCGAAGGGTCATCATAGTTCACTTACTTCCGTTGCCAGCTACTCTGTAATTATAAGGCCAGTAATGTTCGTTAATAATTTCTCCCAAAGGCGGGCTAGAACACCAACAAGTTATGGCAGGCGTGGTTAATACGTCTGCTACCTGCTAAACATGTTCTGATAAATTTTAAACTGAATCGCCAGGATGAAAACAGGATGCTAAGATTGCTTCACCGGGAAAGATTTATCGGAATAGTTAAAACCGTGTTTTATTTACATCTGCCATAGATCTTAGGAGCGCAAAAACTTTAATCAAAATCCTTATTTTTAAAATAAAACCTCCAGGGAAACGCTGTCATAAATCTAGTGCATCATTTATTTACCTACTGACTGTATTTGCGCGAAAATTTAGTACCTACTCAACAGTCACTGTACCTTTGGATTATCCTTTTGTTTCAGATAGACAAAATTAGATACCTACTCGAGTCATAAAATATACCTAGCATTGCTATTAATTTCGCATCGATAGAGTCGCATACATCAGTTCTTTGTTCCAGACCAAATGACGTAGGAAATATATCTTGAAATTGGATCTAAAAGGAATTACATGTTTCTAGGCTCTAATATTTATTTCTCGTATCCTATTGTACTCTTAGGCCGAGTTGCACCACCTAACTTTGACCGAACTTTGAGATGGTGCAACCCAACTTACTTTAACTTTGACAAACGTCAAAAATCTGTCAAATTCAATACAAAAAGCACCGGTTATCGTCATAGTTACCGTTGAAGTTAGGTGGTGCAACCCAGCCTTAGTTTTCTAGTTTGTCTCTCAGTCAACAGCGAACTTGCCGCCCGTATTGACACTCGAACTCAAAGCACGTACAAGACACGAAGGCGACAATACGACAAACGTTGTGTTCTTATTTATCAACTTCTGTGAGAGTATTGTTTGGGGCTTGAAAGTGGGAAGGCTGGAAAAAGGTTTACAATGTTTTATAAGATAAATATGTAAATAGTCATGGTTCTTCTATTCAATTGTTTAAGGATAAAATAAATCATGGTTTTCAGCTCACGTACTGAAAACTCAGTATCATCATTATTTCAGCCACTAGACGTTTACCACCAATGATTTTCAAATTTATGTGTTGGTAACGGCCTGCTTTTAGCGCTTTCCTTCATCAGTCTGACTGAAATATTATAGAACAACAACCACGAGCATTTAATGGCTGGACCAAGGAACGAAGTTTGGTAATTAAGAGGTAATATTATATCCGATTGTACTTTTTTACCAAAACTGGAAGTTAGAACTGAATTCGTGCACAGGTTGTATATTGACGGATAAGTCATTTATTGCAGGCAATATAAAGTTATAAATCAAAGTATATTATGTCTAGACCACGAGGCATTGAACTAATTATTTGGCTACCTACTATTTGGCTTTGGCAATTTAGTCGGCCGTTTGGTGTAGTGGTTCAGAACGGACTACTATGCCGAGAGGTCCCGGGTTCGATTCCCGGCCGGGCAAAAATTGAAATGATGAATTTTAATTTCTGTGACGGGTCTGGGTGTGACTATGTATAATATTTATGTATTTAAAAAAAAAGTATATAAGTAGTATATCCGTTAAGCTAGCACCCATAACACAAGCATTAAGTTGCTTACTTTGGGGCTAGCTGGCGCTGTGTGAAATGGTCCAAAGATTTATAAAAAAATTTGGCTTTTAAAATGCCAGCTAAAATGGGCAGGAGTTATTTTAAAAAATAGGCAAATGTGTTTTTGGTGAGTCTGATATCAACTTTTTATTTTGTAAAAATAACATAGTTACCTACTTTTAAATAGTTTTTTTACTAAAAAATATTTCAAAGTAAGTACCTTCGCAATTTCGCGTCGGCAAATTGGATGGATGCAATTCAAAAATGCATTCTAGGCTGTCTTTGTAGTTGTTCTTCAATCAGTAAAAGAAGCTCGTTTAATGGATTTCTACCATTACTGAGCAAATAATCGTACTGGACTCGTAAGGTAGCGCGCTTAGTACAGCGGAACAGGCGGGATTTCGTCAAAAAATTTATGTGGAGCAGTAGGCCTAAGATGCGCGCCGCGATAAGCAGTTATCACGCCATTTTATCGATTTTGCCCATACATTTTGAAGACGATAAAAGTTATCACGGCGCGCATCTTAGGCCTACTGGATTACCTTATGATCCCTTTTTGAAGTTTGTGATGGCCACGAGAAATATTTTAAGCAGCGAGCACAAACTGAAACTCCTAACATCGCCACAATATAGATTCTATTTTGCCACTGTAAATCTGTATTAAAGAGGAACAAATATTGGATATCACATTGCATCTACAGTTTCTACAGATATTAATATTTTTTCTGATCATGATCGAAAGTGATCGTAAAAAAGACATTGCTTAATTCTCTGAAATTTTTACTTTCAGGTCAAATTGCAATGCAGTATTGGACTTCCCGAAAAATATCGCCAAAATTAAAAGAGAACTATTCCACTTATAAATACAAATTCTGCCAGCTAACTAGGAAACAGCCAAGAAGATTCTTGAGGTGGATAACCCATTTAATATAGAGTGTAAGTAGGATGTAAAGTCTGCGTCAACAGAAAGTGAGCAGTGCAATCTCTGATTAAGTCCAGTTTAAATTAAAACAATATTAAATTTCTATTGATGCAGACTTTTCATCTTTCCCGCTAACCGCTCTTCTTCCCGCTCTCCGCTCCGCTTGCCACCTTGCGCTTGCAAGCGCGGCCCGCGGCGCGCCGGCGCAGTCACGACGTGACCGTCTCTCTGAACCGCCAATTTGTGGCCGCCCGTGTTGGTTTTGTTGAAGCCAGCGACTTCATACCTACATGAGCGCTTTTTACGCTTTTTGCCACCACTACACCCGCCTCTACGTGGAAAAATGCCGCGACTGCATACCGCATGTGAATCAAAAACCATAGATTTATTTATACCAGTTTGATAGATACCTACTACTCTCAGTAATTAACATTTTTTATTCGTTTGCATACTGAGACACCGGAATGGCGTGCAAAAATACTGAAATATAGCATGCATTTATCTACGACATGAACCGCGTATGTTAACGGAATGATTTGTCGACATCCAACATGTATTTACATAGCGCGGATCAAAATTTGCATATTGATGAGTGTCAAATTATAAATGAATTTCCACGGTAAAAAAATCTCGAGTCACGTTGTCTGGCTTCGTGTAACGCTGCCTATAGTTTCAAATTACCATAACATGGGACAATAATTAATAATAAATAATAAACTTTACGCCATGTTTCGTCAACTACGAAATTTCGAAAACACACAACCGCACCAGGTTGGGTTGACCTTTGGCGGCTGGTTCAAGTGGCCCGCGGTGGTAATTTGTGGCGGAGGTATGGGGTCTCCTGGAGGTCAGCGTAAAGTGGCCGTGTCCCATAATAACCGGGCCGTCAGTCCGCCCGTCAGTCAGCGGCTCAAAGAATGAGTTCATTTCCTTCGAACACGAGATACGGTTTTTAATTAAGTTTTTGTTAAAAATTCATTAAAGAGCAGCGACGACGGCAGTTCACTCCACATGCATAAATGACTAGGCAATTAATGAGCGTGGAACGCGGCCAGTTCACTCTTAATCATGTCGAATTTTAAAGGTTATGTAACATTATTTACCCGTCAACTTTTTAATTAAAATCTTTAAATTTAGAAAATAATGCTGAGATGCTTTGAGTACTTTGCCCTATGCTTTATAACTTTTTCTAACAAGGTTCGAAAAACTTTACCTATAAATTAACTCCATTTTCATATTTAAATAAGCAGAGTATTATACCTACCTGACTACTATAGATTTTAGGAGTGTTTAGAGCTTTAAATTAAAGTTAAGTTCTAATAAATTAATTTCATTATTATTCTGTCTTTAAGTTACCCATTATTTGAGTAGCAATAGTAACTCTATCTTTGACGCTACATAATATAAATTTCCAGTCACAAGAACAGATGTATCTCGACACCACAAAGATGAATAAAATGAATGATTTTGTAATTCAAATAAATATTTCATAGTATTATAGCGTCGTGACTTGTTGCTTGCAAAGTCGGATATTGAGACTTCAAGGATGTATGCATTACGCATCAATACAAATGCTCATATTCTGTATACAATTCCGACGGAGCTTACGGATTTCCTTGTTTATTATATCAATAGCAATATTATAATGCTATAAAAATATAAAGAAGTTATATGAAAGCCAGAATTTTGCTAATTTGAGTGTTTTGTGGATTCCGGGCAGCTGATATTCACGGAAACGAAGCCATGAATGAAGGTATTTCAATCAACAAATTATCTTTATTTGTTTAGACTAATTAAATAAGTTCTTACAAATCGTCAAGTACCTACTCATAAGGAGCCTTTACATGTCGTCTACCATCTTTTTGTACCTACAAGCGCTTCGAAACAAATATTTGGCAAGTACTGTAAAGAAGCACAAAGCTTAGCAAAAGCATTAGCACACGCTACAAATTCAATACTACTGTTACTGGACCCTTTCTTCTATAGATATTTAAAATTTCAATATAAATAAACCTTTTTATGCATTAAAAAAATAGTTTTACGTTTTACAAATAAAACAGCAGTCAAATATTAAACTTATTTTTATTATACTATAACACGCTGACATTAAAAAGAGCCCTGCATTGTGTCGAAGGGCCCTGTGTCCACGCCATGTCAACATTTGAGAACCAGTCGCGAACAGCTGAGGACACGTGAGGACTCAATGTGCAGGGGAAAATGGTAGCCATTGAATATGCTTATTTGGAAGGAACGTGTTTGTACACAATGTTAAGTAGTTAATAATGCATTTTGTATAGAGTGATTTATTCAAGTTTACCCAACACAATTATTGATGACTGGTTTATAACTGCTAGAGTTTCAAAAGAAGATGTAAGTACTTAATAAAGTTCTCTTATTGAAAGCGTTTTGTTATCATGATATCATTAAATAATTTAGCCTTTAAAGATGTGATGGTAGAGGTCACACTTGTAACAACTCACATAACAGAAGATATTAATCAATACTATTTTATTATATTCTTCTATCATCCTTTACAGGGTGTTAGGTAAATGGGTATATAAGCCGACACTAGCCCATGTTAACATGGGCATATAAATGGTATGGTGAAATCAGAAAATTGATATCTTCATTAAATTTTCATACAAATCGGATTTTTAGGCTAGTGCCGGCTCATATACCCATTTACCTAACATCCTGTATAACTTCACCTGAATTACTTAACCCATATCTATATTTAGAAACCCAAGCCTCAAAATCACCGTTACAAAGTATTCAATTCGAGCAGATTATTTAATGGGCCTCGCTCAATCAGGTGCCTAAGAGAAATCGTTTATCTTTCCACTGTCAGAACCAATGAAGGGTGAAATATATATCCCACCAAAAATGGTAAGCTAACGTCCGAGCCAATCGGTCGGACTAGTTAAATAATTTTCAATTAGCCATAATAGTGTGGGATAAACGATTAGTCGATGGAACCACAGTGCAATTTTAATTGAAATCGTCAAAACTTTGACCGTTATGTTTGCTTGATGATACGATTTGATTGCTCTAGGTAACGGTTCTTTATCCAACATGAAAATATCTGTAGGTTTAACATGTTTTTTTTTCAATACATTTTCGATGAGAGTCGAATATGCTAGATGACGGGACGTATACGGTATGTTGAAAATCTATGCGGGAGGTCCACGTTTTGAGTCTGATCTGTGACAAATGAATATCAAGTAAGTATCCTATCCTAACTATTAATATTATAAATGCGAAAGTAACTCTGTCTGTCTGTCTGTCTGTCTGTCTGTTACGCTTTCCCGCTTAAACCTCGCAACCGATTTTGATGAAATTTGGCATAGAGATAGTTTGAGTCCCGGGAAAGAACATAGGATAGTTTTTATCCCGGTTTTTGAAACAGGGACGCGCGCGATAAAGTTTTTCTGTGACAGACAAAATTCCACGCGGGCGAAGCCGCGGGCGGAAAGCTAGTTATACATAAGGGTAAGTTATGGCTAAAAATTTACTCTTTTACCGATCGACTTCAGATCGATAGCGGTCAACTATCATTGTCCTGACATCCTCACATTCACATGAAGTGCCAGTTTAGTAAAGTTTTACGAAATGCAGCAGTTAAAAATACACTTATCCACAGTATAAAATAAGCAACACAAGTATGCCATCTGGTCACCGATTTGGTCAGCAATCAATTAACGAGCTTTGAAGTCGCGATACAAGCTCAAGTTTTCCGCGGAACATGTCGAACAAGCTCCGAAACTAGAGTACTGGCCACTACAAAAGATTTCGAAACGTTCAATATCGCATTATATTTAGTCTAACGACCGCAGCTGCGACAATGCGTCTCACGGCGCGCACGCACGTCGCCGCGCGGCGCCGCGGCCATTTGTAAATTTATCTTCAAAGAGGTAATAGGGTTACCATTTGCAAGTCCTTGATGCAAAAAAAACATAAAACCCCCCTTGATACCCTGAATTTAAATTCATTATCTGATTGGTAACACATGAGTGGCTGAATTAAATTGGAAAGAAATGATGACATTTAGGCAGTAGAGCTTGAATTTCTGCGTAAATAGATACTACCTATAAATACATAACGCACAACATATTGAGTGTTTTCTTTTATAATTTGTTTTAAGTGTCAATTTTATTAATTAAAATTATTATCTATCATCATGACGACATAATAAAGGTAGCAGGAAAGCACTGGACGCAGGCCGCTACCAACCGGGCAACATGGAAAGCATTGGGGGAGGCCTATGTTCAGCAGTGGACACCCTATGGCTGAGATGATGATGATGATGATGATTATCTATCACTTGCCGCTTGACGATAACATTATGGCCGCTGTATTATGTTGAATTTTAAGTTATGATTCTTGATGTTGGCAGCCCTGAGCGCAGGCGCAACGCAACCCTAAAGTGTAGCGCGACAGATCAACTGAGGCAGACCATCATTTATTTGCTAGGCCCTGGATACCGGTTGGTTGCCGTATGCTAATACCGGTAAACTGTTTCTGTATGTAATTATGCAACTGTAATAATGTTTTTTGTCGTCAACGTCTAGCTGGGAGCTGTCTGTCCGGTCATCAACACTTTTTTGCTTTTAATATAATCCACCTTGTTATTTGCAGAATTCACCTTTTTCTTTTTATGAACACCAGTAATTATTCAAGGTAAAAAGGTACTAATTAAATTATTAAAACTAATATGAAAGCATCCGGTTTTTTCCGCTAATCCTTAACTTGACAAATAAAGCAATTTAATATTTAAAATACCGATAAATAAAATACTTCTTCAAGCACTATTCCCATCTATAATGAAATGAGAACGTTTTTAATCGACTGTTTAGCGAGCGAGTCGGAAATAGAATCGATGTACGAGCACATCTACACGTGTCCACACGGGTGACAGCTTAATTTAAATCGAATTCCGTGGCCCTGTCCAAAACATATTAATCTAGTATAATTTTAGGTATCACATTAGTAATATTTTTTTTTAATTTCCAAACCATAACACTAATACAGCTTAGAATCTCAATCAAGCAATCTTAGTGTTTAAGCAAATTTGTTGTTCCCCTGACCTTAAAAATAGGAAAAACCTGAGCTTTGAAGGGTCAGTGGTTCGGCTCGCGATATGGGTATGAGAATTCTTACAATTTTCTAAGTTTAAACATTACTGTGAAAAGATATTATGTATTACCTTAGGTATTATTAATATTAGGTTACCCTGGGTCTGTCACATAAAAAAGGTAGTTACAACTTATGAACGAAGGCATATGAGAATGTACATGGCATCTTACTCGTATGTAGCTTTAGTAGACACGATTTCGTAAATCCTCTCTTTGCCTATGGTAAATTAAAGAGGTCCTTCTGCATTCATCATCATCATCATCATCATCATCATTTCAGCCACAGGACGTCCACTGCTGAACAATGATTTCCACAATGGCCTTCTGCATTGCTTCTGTTTAAAAAGCCTGATGATGACAAGATAATGAAACAAAAATAATAGTATGTATAAGTATAATATGTGCTAGTGACTATTCATAAAAGTATATGAAAACTATGTGTTGGCGACAGATCTGGTGACGGTGTTAGCCATCTTGTTTTTCGATACAATTCGGTTGCCTTTTTGTGCTTTTTATGTGATCTGCATACAGTTTCGTATTTAAAGCTAAGCATTTTCCACTTCTGCAGCTAACATCCTGATTACATTAAAAAAAAACAGAATAAGATAAAGTATGAGACAAGCAAACTTAATAATTCAGAACGTTCGAAGAAAAGACTTCAACGTACTACATTATTTTGTGGATTAACAAAATGTTTTTTCATTAGTCACATTATTCAGTCAGAGTCACACTATTTTACTACTTGTAGTTAAATTCTGTGACTTTTAATACCCTGATTAAAATTGTAAACGTACCTTTATTTTTATTTTATGTTTTATCTGCCTTTGTTGCTGAGACGCCTCTCGGCCATAATCATTGTATAGTCTAATTGAAAAAAATATAATTTTCGAACAAAAGCTATAAAAGTCAATTAAACGCATAACGGCTTTCAACCAATACACAAAATTCTCATACAAATTAATGCAATAATCGAAACAACAATAAAAGATTCACCAATACGATCACAGATGACATTTTAACGCAAAACAAAATTTATAACATTCGGCCACTGGAAAATTTACAACTTCATTCCAGATATTTAATAAGGTGTTTCCTTTAATATCGGTTTTGTGGCGTAACTCTAAAATTTTATTACACTTATCAATTTCATGATCGAAAGAGTTTTTATGTACCTATCGCAGGCTAAATACAGGGTGTGGTTTTGTAAAACAACGACCATCTCAGGGGTGGCAGTATACACGACACTGATGCCAAAAAAAGTAAAAAAAAACAATACATAAAATTTTTAAGGAATACCTCTGAAGTCTGGAAATTATAGTAATAACGCAGGCGAGCTATCGGTGATTCCCCTAGCCCTCTCGGGGCTGTGGTGCGGGCGGTAACACGCGTAGTCTAAAAAGTTTTAGTAGACGTTTGAAAAAGGATTTTTACTAATAAAGTAAGTAATAGTTAAATTTTTATTTACATTTTTCTTGTAATTACTTTCATGTGTACTATCACCCCTGAGTCGGGCGTTTGCTGTCCAAAACTACACCCTGTATGTCTTTTGGGACCTCTATGCAAATGTACTGATAGCTGACGCGTGTTATTTATCATGTTACCATTATAATGGGCGTTTAACACCTCTCGAAATTTGATAGTCTATTAAGAATGCTGTTTATGTATAATATATTTTTGGGATATTAATGTCGTGACGCAAACTAAAATTAAAAAAAGCTATTTAACTTAGATTTATGTCGCGCGTGTGAACTTGTCTTTACAGCGAATTTCGTTGTGATGTATAAACTTAATTACCTAAAGCATAAAGTTTTACAAACCGCGGCCTACATTAACTGTTAATTTTATTTCTCCCTTTAAATATGTTTTATGTAAATTATTTTACGGTTTTATTGACTATTTCCGCCCGCGGCTTCGCCCGCGTGGAATTTTGTCTGTCACAGAAAAACTTTATCGCGCGCGTCCCTGTTTCAAAAACCGGGATAAAAACTATCCTATGTTCTTTCCCGGGGCTCAAACTATCTCTATGCCAAATTTCATCAAAATCGGTTGCGAGGTTTAAGCGGGAAAGCGTAACAGACAGACAGACAGACAGACAGACAGACAGACAGACAGACAGACAGACAGACAGACAGAGTTACTTTCGCATTTATAATATTAGTTGGGATTATATTTATGTCACGACATTTGAGTGTGGTGCTCACATTATTTAAAATTCTGTAACACTATCGAATTCTAATGTTTAGCATACCTGAATATGTAGAGTACCTATCTGGCTCTCCAAAGAATTATGTTAAAATTTGTTTTATGCGATAAAAGATTAGGCTTTATGTATTTAATGATAGTTTCTGGGCAAGCACATAAATAACGTTTCTTTGTGGACCACTCAATCATCAACTGCCGTCACAATGATTATATGGCATAATCGGAATTCATAAAGGATAATATTTTAGTGGGACAGTGTGAATGGATTCTCTTTTTATGTCCCACTGGTGTGTGACAACATTTATGGCTGGGATATTGCTGTGAGTTCGTAGGGTGACAAGAAAGTTAAGTTGATTTCTTAGAGTTATCACAGAATACTTTAGTGTAATATGTGTAGAGTTTGTGAAGAGAATATCCTTGCTTAGCTTTATTATGTGATCTCAATCTCAAGTTAAGTCAGGCAGGTTTTTTTATAATCTTAACAAAATCATCATTTTTTTAATCATTATAATACACAGAGTTGTATTATTTACAAATTGTTAATTTAAATTAAAAGTTTAATTCCAAAAACGTTATATTAGGGACATTATGATATCATAGAAATATGAATTAGTTAAAAATTAATTATAACGCAATCTCACAGAGAAACGGAAACTGAAACTCCTCAAACAAAAATTTAGGCCGATGAAATAATTTTACCCATTGCTAAAGTACACTTTGTAGTTTTTGCTGGAAAGTTCCTTTAAAAGATCAAATAAAAGCAAATTACAGATTGTGTCCGTTTATTCACAATAAGATTGTGGTAACCCTACCATAGGAAATAATTCAAGCATTTAGTATGTTTATGCAAGAAGTGCGTAAACGCAGTCCATAGTAGCTGCCACCGGTCACCGAGACATGTTATAAAAATCGCCTTTTCAAGTCCAACATTTCTTTCATTTTATTACGATTGCCACCAGGATAGACCCTTTATTCGTCCGGTGATATTGAATGTTTATTCGATGTAAAACGTGCAATTACTTCGCGAGATTTACTAAAGAAGCTTTCATTAATTTTCATACACTACTTGACATTAATATGTTTTAAGACTGTTAGATACTTCTTACTGGTTTAAAAAAATCGATTTAAACTAGTTTTAGCAATAATTAAGAGCTTTTGTTTTAAACTTTTTATAAACAGGCTATAAAATACTGACTCATTTCTTATAGGTGCCTAATTAGAGGCGGCACTTTCATTCAACTGTTAGCACCAAAACCTGAAATTGTAAAAATGCGCTACCGTCCACAAACAAGCATTTTATTGCCCGTTAATTGATTCTGGATCAATTTACCGTCGGCACTCTGTCGGCATATCAGAAAGTCGTTGATCAAACAAAACTCTATAAAAGAACATGCAAACGCGGCTCCCATTGTGGCCCTCCATCACCTAATACCAATAACTAAAACAGTACACATCTACCCGAAACGCATTTTTCCCCGAAGTAAAGGGATAATATTTACTTTTTCTATAAGCACAAAGCCTAATGTTTGTCCCTACGTTGCACTTCGCGTCCTGTGTAAACTCACCCTAACAAATTGAAGCCAGTTCCCTATTCCCACATAAAACAAAAGTTACCTTGCATTTTTAAAGTTAAAGTTCAAATTTGAATGAGCTTACCTGGATGTAGACATTGTAGTGAGACACAAAAAGCATTATAGTAATGTCTATAGTAGCATTTAGTAGCTCGAGGCGAAACTGTGGTAACATTGTAAGGAACTTTATAAGCGAGCGTGTTGTCGCTCCCAAACAAAGCTTTATGCCGTGGCCTTACGTCATGCGACTTGAGTGTATGAGCCTTATTACAATTGCGGTAAGCTTTAGTTAATAGATTGTATTGTAACATTTTAACAACGCCAATGATGCTCTATTGTTTGGAATTATTTTATAATCTCTCTTACATTTAATAATAACAATACACCAAACTTCAAGATATACTCGTACATATACGAGTAAGCTCTATTTATAAAATGCATTTAATAAAGACATAAGCATACTTGACAATTTCTACATAATGAATGAGGGGCTTTCAAAGTCACACACAGCTTTCAAGCTTTCTGTAAAAATTACACCAATAATAACCAATTTGAACTTTTAACAATAAATACAGAGTTAACTTACCTAACCTTTAACATTTGTGTATTTTTGTTTTTTATACCTAATTTGTGTCATAATATCTATCTAGCAGGGAGAGAGGCTGCCTCTGCCTAGTGCACGGGAGGTGTCATAGTCATAGGAAAATTGATTAAGATACTAGAGTATGATTGGTCAAGTCTGAAAATTCTTTCGAATCATCAAGTGGTTAACCCGTCAATCGTATACCAACTTACTTATGTTTAGCAAACAAACATTTTGATTCATAGAAAGCAGACATGATTTGTAATAACCGTATTCTTGTATGTAGGTATTTGAGATGAATCTACGAGTTGCATTGTGAGTTGAAACAATAGCTTGTAATATATTCCGCCGCTAATATTTACACATGTTGTCTGTCCGCGGCGAACAAGCATCGCGCATTAGATCCGACTGGGAAGTACACTCGGACTCTAATAAGATTACAGGACAATGCTGCAATTCGAATATTTTATTTGTAACAAGCGACCTGCCCCGGCTACGCACGGGTGCAATGGAATTTTTCGGATTTTCTCTTCTATATTATGTTTTATACTTATAAACCTTCCTCTTGAATCACTCTATTTATTAAAGAAAAGCGCATCAAAATTCGTTGCGTAGGTTGTAAAGGTCTAAGCATACATAAGAACAGACAGCAAAAGCTAGGTACTTTGTTTTATACTATGTACCTAGTGATAAAATATTGTAACATCAGAATTGCGAATGCATTGTTCTTCATATTCGTGTATCGCTTGACACTAGAGCTTGTTTTTGTATTTAACTATCACTCTACATTTCACGTTTCAAGTATAATAATTTCAGTCGGTCTGTTTTATAACACGTTCTTTAAAAAAATCCAACACCAACCAACTTAGAAAGTTGTTAAATAGAAGAAAATTCAAATTTTCACGAAAAAGTCACCATTTCACTTAATAAATTCACAATTAGGTAATTTATTATGTGATGAAGATGAAGTTCTTATAAAACTATCATATTTTATGCTAAGTGGACAAGTGGTATTAATAAACAATTGCTGTAGAACTTTCATTATTTCAATACCGACGTAATAAAGTGTGTGTTCAAACATTTGGAAAAACCAAAGATTATGGTAATTTTGATCTTTGATCAATTAAACAAAATATTTCTAAATATTTTTATCCCAACTGTACCTTCAGAAAAAACCCGATAGTGAGTCGGGCCAGTACAAGAACTCGTAAGTTGTTACCTACATTTCGGGGCGTGTCCGAATATCCGCTATCATTCTCGAAGACGGCAGTATTATTCAATTAATGTTCACCTTGTAGGCTATGTGATTAAATATTTTTGGCTATAATAGTTTTTAAAACCAGCAGAACTTTATGTTAGACGGAATTAAGCGTGGAGAACGTATAGGCCTAATAGCCTCTAAAGCTCTCTAAGTAAACCAGAGAAGGTCGTACTCCTATACCTAGAGACTAAATTATGAGATAATTACTTATAACTATCATAACATTTATTATGTTTTATTAAAGTACTTTGAGAAGAGCTTCTACATAATCCGAAGTAATCCTAGATCTCGACAAAAGAAGAACGATTTTTATTTTAACGTTCATCACATACCTACGAGTACTTACAGCAGCTGTGAAAATTTATAAGCATAGGTCTAACTATTCGTGTCGCAGTAATTATAAATCAACGTGCAGAACCGAAATAATTTTCCCACGCTCAGGACATTTCATCTCACTGGAATTCAATAGAAACTGAACTAAGCTGCGCTAACTGCAGTCAGCTAAACGATACTTAAAACAACATCACATTACAAATCATATTAAACCGCTCGTAAACTGTTAACGTATTATAAAACACCTTTTATCTTAGTCATAAGCACACTTATTAATGGAGAACATTATTTATGAATTAGCAACTAGGGGCTAATTACTGACACCGCTATAAACCTAGCTCACACTTTTGTTTTCGTTTTATTGTCGTCTGAAATGTGTATGCATTGGTCTTATTTGGCATCGCAGTATGTTAAACTAAAACTCATGGTTTACATGAATTTGGTTTCCCTATTATTAAAAATGTTTCATTGAAATTTATTTTATTTCAAGATTTTCTACAATTGGGTTAGTACTGATCCAATTGTCCTCGAGTTTAGCCATTAGGCTACTTTCTTTTACCCCATTAAAATGCAAACATTTCCGAGATATACACAATAGACTTATTTTTGACGCGCTTTATACTATACATAATCCTTTTAAAGGTAGTAAATAACAAAACAAATGACTAATACTTCTGAAACCTCCCGCATAACGGTACAAAACCCTGTAAAAAGGTAACAACTTTGCAAAACGGAATATCCCTTTAAATCACTTTAAAATCCTTGCCAATTATGTCGTCAAGTTAACACGAGAAACTTCGCAGTTAAAAATGGCCAATAAATCAGGCAATAAACAATAAAACGGGCCCAACTCTTTTACTGCTGCCATTGACGATACTCGATTCGTATTTGCAAAGATTGGGGACAATTCTCCTGGGACAAAACAGTCCCAGTTAAAATATCATTGTTCTACATAATAGAACAAAGTGTTGTCGCGTTCCTCGTAAACAATAACACAACTAGTCGAACGGGGAATATCTTGGAAGCAATCGATATTCAACAAATATTCTAAACAATCGACGAATACCTAGTAGGTACATAAATGTCTATGAAGCCTTCTTGTGATTGTTTCGTAGCTTAGTCTGGGGCTTAGTTAACGAGTCTGTACTTGGTAATTCTTGTACCTTTATACGCTGAAAAAAAAAAAAAGGACTAGATTCATATACCCAAAAAATATTATGACAGCGATGGTCTTGACTTTGAGATTGATATAGAGTATCTACATACAGATATGCTTCCTCAAACACAATAAATAACGAGTGCTTCCGAAATACAACCCTTAGTAAACTAGAGATTGCGCTTACCATGAGTTTACGTTAGGTGTGCTCGCTAGCGACTGCGTAAAAAAATGACATTAATTGTATGACATATTGTGCAGCGCCCCTAGTGGCAACTTTCAAGAAACAAAATCTTCATAGAGATTATTGACGTACTTGCTAGCGAGCACACCTAACGTAAACTCATGGTAGGTACAGATATCTCTGTTGACTGCGAAACCCTTTGAACATTTTCGCAACGAAGGATGACTCAGAAGCTATTGCCTCGATGTTAATATTTGAATGCTCCCAAATATTTGCGGGCGCTTTGTCCCGGCTTGTAAAATTAGAAACCCAATAATTAGCTCCGCTCTGACAGGAAGGGAAGTAATTGTGACAATTTAATCATTAATTATCCGGAGACATTATGAAACGAGGACGATTGGCTGATCCTGGAAATGTACAGTCATACTAAGTCTGGAGAATATTGCTGATGATAATGCAATAAAAGAAATAGAATAGAAGGTAATATGTAAAACTAAAGTTAAGGTTTCCAGTTTTAATCTCGCAGGGACTAAGTTATGTGTTGTTGTGTTGTGAGCAAGAATGCCTAGAGTCTTGAACTTTTAAATATGTATTGTATGTACTGTATCTATTTTTGTATGTATCAATTAATAATCTCCATAAGCTTTAGTTGTTGTCGACTGGTAATTTCAGTGATGAAAAAATAAATAAATAAAGTATGTTGACGTAACCATAGTTTATACTATTTGTGTTTCCAACGAAGATCCGCTTTTTAATTGGAAGTATTGTAGGGAAGTGTGTTAATTTCTAAGTCCGCCTAATTTATTTGAATATCAAACTATTAAGCCGGCTAAATTACCAGCGGCGATACAATCTGGCATTCTCCCCCGATTTACGATCACAGAATCACCGCTAAAGAATTCTTCGTCCACCAGTGGCATTTCGTTCGGCATATAGTGGCCCATCCACTAGAGAAAATTCTGTAAAGTTCTGAAATATACGTGATGAATATAATATGAATCGGTAATGTAGGATATTTATTTACAATTGAACGCCTTATTAATATCTGTCATATAAAAACAACTATATAATATTTTAAACTATTATGTTGCATTTTTTACTATAAAATTATCACTTCACGCGGGCAGACTGCCCGCGACCATGACTCGTGCAACCGAGCCGAAACGTCGGGAGGGTAAATATTATTTACCGTTAAAATAGATATTGTTGCAATAAATCCCGTGAAGTGATAAAAACAACTAGGTATATCAATTTTGTCAGTTCGTTCAGTAGTTGGTTTTACTAACACATAAGAGTAAAGAAAAACTAACACAAAAGAAAAACTCTACATAAAATTTAAACAAAATGGAAAAACTAATGTTACCAATAGAAATTGTTATGTTGAAAGTTTTAAGAAAAAACTTTAGTGGATGGGCCGCCATTAAAACACTGTTTCCAAACATAACCATTCTTTTAGAAGCCAAATGTAATGCCATGTCATTCCTTAATACGATTCGGTGGATTTATTTTAAAAAACTCAGATAACTATACAAACTACCGCTCTCCAAATACTGGGGATTAGGAGGAATTACTGGCGGTAGTTTTAAAATAGAAGATTATTTATAAAAGGATAAATCTTAAAGAACGTTTAGTTAAAAATACAACTTGTAGAGTCAATTCAGTATTTCTTTTTAAGTATTTTGACGTAATGTGCCCGCCATGTAGCATTCAAGTTTATCTACTACACAGTATTTCATGCATGTAAAATTG
This sequence comes from Ostrinia furnacalis, assembly GCF_004193835.3. Taxonomy (NCBI): domain Eukaryota; kingdom Metazoa; phylum Arthropoda; class Insecta; order Lepidoptera; family Crambidae; genus Ostrinia; species Ostrinia furnacalis. Next base: position 90,047 of record NW_021133257.1, on the reverse strand, counting down.
TGAACTCAAGAAGAGCTGTATTCAGTATTAAATACTAAAGTACATGGTAGTAATTTTTAAAAATATTAAGGGTTAGTTATAGTTATGCATTTCAATCGATATAAACAAAATTACTTAACAGGAAGCTGTGTTTTCTGAAAAAAAAAATTNAAAAAAACGTTTAAGTATGCGTTAAAAAATATGTTTAACGGAGCACTATCAATACTTTTTGTTCTTGAGTGACTGTCCACTTTTTAAAAATCCATAAAAGCGGTCGTTTAAAGCATTTTTTACGTTGACGTAATAAGCTGCCGATGATCATGACGTCTATATCATATTACTTTTATAAGATCTAAGACGTCACGGCAAAACTGTCCGCCGGACCGTGAAGACGGTTGCTTTTTGTCAACGCATTCCGTAGTTTATCAACAATGCACCGAAGGACTTTAGTTTAATCCGCTGACATCGCGGTATAGTCTTCTGAGAACCACCAGCCCATCATAAACAAGAAAATCTTGTAGGACGTAGACGACTTTTACAACCAGATTGAAACTGAAGCACAGTTTCAAGCCTCTTATAGAATTTCAATGTACAGGCTATTCACAGGCTTTAACTTGGTTGAATTTTGCATCGATTCATCATAAGTGTCCGAAATCTTATTTATTGAATAGTAGATAAATTTAGATTTCTATAAAATAAATGAGAGAGACAGAGTTGTAGATTTTAGGATATCAATCATAGGTTTAGAAAATAGACAAAGCAAAATATTTTTGTAAATAGTAAAAATTGGTGCAACAAATCATCTTTCATCCGAAAGTTTATCGAGATCTGGCACTATGCTATGCAGATAGCTATGGTTACCCACAGATATGATTGTTCCCGACCGTTGTCCCCGCGCTGTGACCGCGAGCTCTAATGGCGACTCAAACGCACCGCATATAAACGCATTAACCGACTGTCGGATCATGGCTATCCTCGACAATACTGCGACATATATCTAAATCCCCGGACTCCATATAATCAGCTTTGCGGCAAATGATCCACATCGAAACAAAGAAAAGGCCGCTGTACGGATTATAACAAAATATTTTTATAACTTCGATAGATGGTCCTAAAAATACGTAAAGTAAGAAGCTGATGTGCCTTAATGTCTGCAGTAGAAATTGGCTATTCCAATTCCATTTCACAGTTAAGCTCTAAATTGATTTTAATGTGATACTTATGACGATTTTTATTGCCCGTCGATAAAATAAAAAACACAAAAGCAACTTGTATCGCACGCTTCGACTTACTCCACTACGACTATTAGATGAACGATTTTAAAATGTAACAAACAATAATGTTCACGACCGTAGAAAGCCACGTGACATTACGTTTGATTTTATTTTCAATAATCCAGTCCCCGTTTAAATAACATTATCTAAAGGTCGTAAATATCGGCCATTATCGAGGGCCCTTCAAAATTCCGTGCGGTGTATTTGAGCGGGGGGAATGACGTGTCTACTCCGCGGCCGAAGAAAAATATTGAGACAACAGGCTCTCTGTAGTGCCCTTCACGGCGACATAATGGCTTTTCATTGAATTCTTGCTTTCTTTTGTTTATATCCCATAATGTTTCGATTGGAGCATGATGGAGGGCGGCCGTGATTACTTTAATAACAATGACGTTGGGCACAAAGGACGAGAGCACTAAAATTATGTGCGGGGTTTGTATGGTTCTCATGCCCCTCACGTTCGGGCACGCGGAGGCACGTCGCCCGTGACGTCTACCTGTGCCGTTTAAATATTACAACTCGAAAATAATGAGCTGCTCATAGAGTCCCATTAGGTTTAAGGACTGATGCTACCGCGATTAGCGGAGAAAACCAATTATGGGGAACTTGACGTCGTGTCATCCTACCCCTTGCGATCTCGACTCGAGACATAAAAGATGATGGCTTATTATTTTACTATTCAACTCGTCTTTGTTTTATAATATTTTAAACTATTATTTGTTTTTCTGTGAAATAATGAAGACGAGTTACTTAATTCTCAAAATCGGAACCCATTAAAATATTATAATTTATTGGAAAGCACCATTTTAAAATGTGAAAACTGGGTCTGCTTCCATATAAATTATGACTAACAAGTACTGCCTATGTGTCGAGATTTTATTATACATTCCGCTTTAAAATGGTTTATCTAACAGAAAATACGGGCTACAAATTGAATAGCAGCATAAATATGGACTAGCTTTTTCTGTCTCGCCTTTGTTATACCCAATTTACAACTCGAGTTAAATTTAATAAAGAACACAGCACCGAAAGGAGTAACAAGCCGCTGCGAGCGCGTCAAGTATTCACAATCCGTGCTCGGCCGGCATTAGGTATGGAGAGCTCGCCTCGACGGAAACAAAACGCATTTCTTTATTTTAATACACTGTGTCTCGGAGTATCCCGCGTCCCGAGTCCCGAGCGATATGTATGCAACGCGGCGAGGGACACGCTGTTTGATATGGTTATTACGTCCTTTGTGAAAAGGATAAAGAAGCCGGTGAGAGCTACTCTAGGATCCGTTGTGAGATTTGTCTTCGTGATACGCTAAAATTTGAAAAAAGCCCTCGTGAAGAGGATACACGGACGACAACGTCGGCCTCCTTGGAAATGGTAATGCCTATACAAAACGAAACCTGTCCGTGTGAAGCCTTAAGAAATATCAAATTCGGTGTGACTAGACTAGTCGCCATACATCTTGGTGTCATCCATTCAGAAGGTGATTCATCTTGCCCGTATGACAAGTTTCAGTAGCAGCCTGACAATGATACTGACCGGTTCATACATTTCACATGATGCGAGTTTTAGCTTCAAGTTTTTGTTATTATTTTAAGAATCACGGACATTGATATTAAATTTTAATGCACTGCGTCTCAAGCCTTTTGTGTTATCGTTGGAAAAATATTGAAATTAATGAATTATATGTAATTTGTATCTCATAAAATCATCGAAATTCTACCGAGGCATTATTTATTTTACAAAAAAGTATAAAGCTCATCTAATTTAACGTCGTCGTTAATCGGGTATAATGAAAGGTTTCTGTTATGCCTTTATCGGAATGGGTCGAACCGAGTTTGTCATTAGTGTATCGAGCCTTGACTCTCTTGAGTCATATGCCAAATGTGAGATCAGAGACAATCCTTCATGTAACTTAATCTGCGCGGATGTTTCCATGATCAGAATAGGCCATTAATACGTCATCGTTCGCGTTGTGGGAGATGTAGACACGATAATCGTTCGAGGCTGTCCGGACATTTCTTTCTTCCTGCGCGCAGGCAGAGGCCACCGTATCTGCCCGTCAGTGGCTCTGACACCGTGCTATTATATCGTTTGCGTAATTGCACCCCACGACTCCTACCATTCAGCGTGCCCCAACTTGAAATGCTAATGCATGCAAGGAACACACGGAAATTAGTCATTGTACTAAAGAATCGGATGCGTTAGCCCGCAGGATTGAATAACGACCGCCCGACTGTTTGAGAAATTACTGTGGCGAACAAACAAATGCTCTGTGTGCCTACCATGAGTTTACGTTAGGTGTGCTCGCTAGCGACTGCGTAAAAAAATGACATTTAAATGTATGACATATTGTGCAGCGCCCCTAGCGGCTTCTTTCAAGAAATAAAATCTTCATATAATTTTTTGACGTATTCGCTAGCGAGCTCACCTAACGTAAACTCATGGTAGGCACACTGATATTATTGAGCCTATCTGTGAGTCGGCAAATGTAAAGTTACATTAGTCTGAGCCAATCTTCGACGTTTACTTGAGCATTCTTGATCAACCGTAAACAAAAGCTAGGTATAAACTTAATGAAGCATCCAAAGTCAACATAAAGGGTAAACTGCGGCCGAAAACATTTGGAAAACATTGCTATGATAATACGCCTCGAAGTCCCATTCAGTTTAACTTATGGGCCATGATGTTAAATGTTATGAGAATACATATAGATGAGAGTAAAGAATGCGAGGACTAAGTAAACATGAGTGTGTACTTAGAAATATCGAGTTGAACTTTGCTTTAGGTAACAGATTAAAAAAACTTGTATTCGATTGCAAAACAAAAAATCTTGTAATTTAAAAAAACAAAACAGTTTTCTACAAAAAAGATAAATTAACTTTTATTGTGTATAGAAATAAGTACCTACTTAATCCTATCACATGCTTAAACTATACAATATCAATTTGTGAACTAGATATAAAATCCTTTCAAGCCGTAACTCTCGAGCTAACCTTACGAAGTTAATGGATTCGTAATTTTACATCACTTTGTCATTACAGACGTTTACATCATAAGCTCAAGGTTTATCATTAATGTAAATACATGCACGTTTTTCGATTTTAAACATCATTACCTCGGTGTTCACGTAAAAATAAAATTGCACATCCTTACTTGTGTTGAAACAAGAAGAATAGTGTTGAGATGAAGATCTAATCTCAGATCTGGGCGGGTTTTGCGGCGCGATGTAAGGGCGAAAACGTATACACTGGTATCTAGGGTCCCCATCCTTTTACATCCGACCGGACTTTTACGGATTTTAGCCATGCGCCCGAAGTAAACCTGAATTTCATTTTCAAAGGAATATCTTGAACGTAATTCCGAAAAATACGCCTCAATTGTGGGATGTACGATTCATTTTATGGCTCAAATGTTTAGTTTTTGTCGCCAGCGCTTTTCTTACCAGGTGGTGACCCTACTCGCACCTCGGAGACGCTGTCAATCGGCAATGAATCTCCGCCGAAGCCGCGAGGGGCATCGCGCCTTATCGAGACATCTGAGACACCGATGCGGCCCTAGACCGAGATTCAGGCTCAAACAAATGTAATTCAATGCATTTTCCTACGTCTACTCTTCGGCAAGAAAGTGAATTTACTCTTGCTGATGTAAAAATGTGGTCTACAGCTGTACACATGCTATTGAATACTTACTTTGGAAATGCAGTTTATGGTTAAGTTTCAAATAAGTGTTTTAAACTTTACAATGCAATTAAAGTCAGGAAAGAACTCGACCATTTGGGCTAAAACTGTTTAACAGTTAATGTACATTATTTACAACGAGCGAAAGGGTAATTAATGTTTAGTGGTTATCCATAAAGCTTGCGAAAACAAGCCAATATTTTCTATGGCGCGTATAAAACTCAAGGCTAACGATTTTCGTTTGCCATTTCGCTATACATGGTCCTACCTTAAAGTAATTACCGTAAAAAACTTTGTCCGTTCAAATAAATCTGTTCTGCAGTTAAAAAGTGCCGATTTTATTGCGTCCCGTTATCTGGGACGTTGGTAGAAAGTAGAAATGGGACTCAAGGGTTCGCTAAAGAGTTGCGAATATCGCAAAAAAATGCGAACAAAGGACTTTGAATGGACAATACGGGACCGTTATATTCTGTGTTTACCCGTTAGACTATCTTAAAGGGATGTTTGTTTTATTGCCCCCAATTACTGTTTGCAAATTACTTAAGCCTTCAAAGCTGTGGATAGTAAGAAAAAATGGCAAAGCAAATTTTTTCAAAAGAAAGAGTTGTTGATAAATAAATAACAGAAGCCGCCCTACAAGAAACGTACGGTTCTTCATTGTTTCTCCCGTAGGACAAACCGTTAATCTTGTTATTTATTAGCTAAAGTTGTAGACGAAAATGACAAACGAATTCATGACAATAGATATTTTAGGAATCCTGGTTAGTCAAAATTGCCACTGATGCTTTATGAGGACCGACTCTAATGATTTCTGAAAACAGCTTTTGCGGGTTTGTTGCAAAGTAAAACAGAACGTGTTATGTATGTTTCTTCATAAAGCATAATAAAGTCTTTATTATGTATGAACAAAGGTTACAAGGGTTCTTATAAATAGGTTATAGGCATCTCTAAGTTCTACCTTTTCAGGTGTATACATAAACCTGATAATCGTTAGAAAGAGAAATATTTAGATTACAATAACCTACGATGATAATTTTATGGTATACGTAGAAATAACCAATGTAGAGAAACAAAATGCTCTTACCACTCTACATTTCAGCAGTAATACCACTAGGAAATACGCAGTTAACTGTTAACATCACAATAATTCAAATTTCAAATTATAAACATAGACCAAATGTGCAAACGTAACTCAATGCGCATTTTCTTTTACACTTAATGTAGAGTCTACAACTATCATTGCCGTGAACATAACTTTGCTGATTTCATAACTTACGCAACGCACTCGTAAGTTTAAGAGCTTTTTAAGGTACAGGCGATAGGACATCAGACTATACATATTCGTTGCAAAATCGCACTTATAATAACAATATTAAGGCCCACAATATCCAGCTCGATGTGCCATCGTCTGTTCAAAACATAAAGTCTTTAACGTTTTTATCATTTCAAACAGAATACACATTTTTTCGGAGAATGAACAAAATTAGTATTCACGTTTTACGTATTTGATAACTGTATGTAACCGTTTCTGACCGAGACGGCAATAAAACGCCACGCTAAATGTTACATCTTTTTATTACAACGGTCACTTTTTATGCTTTGATGCAAGAAACACTTTCGCAAACACTTCCCATTCATATTTACGATTATTTACGAAATTTTTATCGTAGCGTTTAGACCGTGTTGGTGTTACTCGTATTGTTTATTATTTTTTACTTCTGCTGATTCAGTGTTCTAAATAAAGTACTTTCAATTACTTAATTAAGTTTCAGTTTTCTTTCAATTATTTATCTAAATCACCTTAGGGGCAAGAGTCTGTACATACATGTGTTTAAAGTCATCTATATATATAAAAATGAAACCCGTTTCGCGTTGTCACGGCATCACGTGTGAACGGCTGAACCGATTTCGATAATTCTTTTTTTTAAATGTTTGTGGAAGTCCAAGGATGGTTCTTACGGAAAAAAATATTAAGAAAATCTCTACGCTAAGGCGGTACGAAGTTCGCCGGGTCAGCTATTATAAATAATATAGTAGTAAAGTGTAGGTAATTATTAGAATTAATTATTATGATTACTGCAGTTTTTATACGAGTATTATGCACATGGTTTGGCTTTTCTCTCAAGGATGATTTATAGGCATTAACTCACTTGGGTGTGTAAAAAATAATTAAATCCTGTACAATCAGAGTCGGACTCTTTGTGCGAAGGAAAGAGGCATAGCTAATTGTTGCAGGCCACAGCGAGAGCGCATGCGCCATATAAACACACGGTTTTATGCATGACAACGAAATTTACTGTCAAAGGTCGCTAAAGCGGCCACAAAGACGCACATTGTCGTGTCAAGCGCGTCCGAAGACTGCCACTAGTGCTGATCGACAGATGTATCGATATCGAAATGAACTAGTGGTAAGATTAAGTCTGTAATCCAATAATCATAGCACTATATCCTGTGACGTCAGTGTATGTATACTGAGCCTTAGTGTTATTATACCTAGATTAATAGATGATATCATAACACTTGTGCTTTCCCATACTTGGAGATGACTTATGTTATTATACTTACCTACCTAAGGAGGAGTTTCCAGTCTGAAAGCTCCCTTCTTAATGTATTATGGTTCTAATTCAATAACGGAAGTTTTGATTTAACAATTTAGTGTAGATAGTTATAAAAACATGTTACTGCAAAGATTGGAAGAGAACTATGAATATTCATTTGACTCTTCTCTTTTTTTACTCAATTATGGACTTTATATTCATTTCTTATCATTCATCGATCGATAAATAAGTACTTCGATCGATACAATCCTGCATATTTGGCACAACACTACCATAGCCTGAGATGTGAGTGACGGGCAAATAAAAGTAGACAAAAGACCGGCGAGCATCGGGAATCACTCGCGTCATTCTCACACTCTCTCAAAACAAACACTGGACATTCGTCATGCAGCGTCACGACTTGCGATGATTTTTGACGAAACGCAACTTTTTACTTCGTGACCGGTTCATTCGGTGCGCTGTTTTCGTTTAGAGGATAGTGCTCAGAATTATTTTTTGTTCGATCAAATCGATAAAGTTTTTTAAACAGCTTTGAATCAAATAGTATTCTATCGAAATGAAGATCTGTAGCAGTATTACTGAGGACCATGTAGGTAGATGTAGAGTCGAAGTTATAAACCTGTATTATCTCTCGTGGATCGTGTTAATACTAAACATAAGCCTCAACATAAGCCATGCAAGATCTCCGTCTACAAAACACAATCGTTTATTCGAACGGACACCCATAAGGTTTAAATCGACACTATAAAGTGAATAAATGTCAAACAATACTCAATAAAGTCGTACAATAATTCCTAGTCGAAAACCAATACTAGCGCTATCGTTCACTAAGTGTCCGTCCGTGAGATCCCAGGTGTAGAGCAGCTTTTCTATAGCGGGGCGGGGGGCGCGGGGAGGGGAGACCACCGGCGCTGCGCCCGCGCCGCGATCCGCCGCATAATTACTATGTACAAACACACACACACAAACGTGAGCACCCATCGATAAAACATTAAATTAAATTTTATCTGCCTTGTAAATTTCATGGGCATTGATTGAGTTTATCGTGTGTACTCCACCGCATATGTAGACCAGTAGCTGTGTAAAACGTCACGAGCGATTAATAAGACGGCAATAATTCAAATATTTATTAATATCAAACGAGAAATCAATAACCTTCTATGTAGAGCTTTTTATATGATTTTTTTTTCCTTTTGTTACTGACTATGTACTAAAATTAACTAAAATATTCATTAAAATGCGTCTCTACATTATATGTAGGTATACTCGATATCATCTAGTTCAAATATTGTTTCAAAAAGTTATTAACGCACACCGACACAACATTGTCAAAAAGTGGACACGCCGATCGCATACTTCGCATGTTCAGCGTTGCGACGGAAAATGGCTTCTATATTTGTTCAGTGAAATGTCAAAATGTGTCGTGAGAACGTCAGGCGTATGATCGGCTGGTCGTGTCGGACTGGTCACGCGAGCTACACTCGTAGTACAGTGAACAACACATCAAGTTTAACACTCACAGCTCAAAACTATACTTACGGTCCACTACATAAGGGCTTTGCAAATGTTGATCGCAAGAAAAACTCGAAATTCACTTGACGCACTGACTGTACGTGTACTTACAACCCCGCTTGCACTAAGAATTTTTGCCGCGGGCCTACTGGAGTAGAGGCTTTCCTCTTTGTGTGGTTTTCGCAATTTCAATGTTTGGACTAGCTAGATGACGTTATGATGACAATGAACTCATCTTAAATTATTCGCTGCAATTATTTACAGTATAACAATACCAATGAAATCTTTAATACCATTCATAAACAAATAACATTCATTTAACCTATAACTTAAACATTTTGAAATTCAAAAAAGTTTATTTTCTAGTTTGATTTTGGAGTCTTGTGATAAGATACTCGTAATTAATAAAATTTTACAACGAAGCAACATTATAGAGTCACAGCGATAAAAAAGTTGTTATCTTAGTTCTCACACCCACGCTTTTGGTGTTTTGACTCACAAAAGCAAGTCCTTTTATGGTTGATTGCTAAAATGACGCAAGCTAATGTAATCAAGCAGGTATCTAATCGCATAGATACTCAAACCAGTAGAACATTTTAATGAAGCAAAAAATGTTAACAATTAAGCGCAGATAGCTTGCCCATTGTCTGTTTAACCAACAGTCAATGCAACGTCAATCAAAACATCGAAAGCACAATATTAAAGTTGAATGAACTGTAGAATAAGGAAACCGTTGATGATAGAGGGGATATCACATAACTCTCTCGATATGAACGATAATCGATGATTCATAATTGAGACTTCGAAGAGTTCTAAATCAATAGATAACTATGAAACATGATCTCATAATTACTGGCAGGCCAACGGCGGTACAAAACCAACAAAGCGACGGGAAGACTGTAATTCAACGACGACCCATCTGTGGAGGCGACCCAGTAATGGCCATCTAAATCACTCGATATAATCGCAACAGTGATTTTAAACAGAGGTCACGAAGCACTCCTATTGGGCAATATTTATCGAAACAAAAAAGGATCGCCTTGACTGAATGCCATTAATAAGGTGGCTTTTTTGCCATTATTTTGACACGTCACTTGCCAAATTTTTGAGAGTACAGTTTATTGTTTTTATACTCATCGATCTTGCTCGTACGCCTTATCCAAAGATGGTCCAGCGACAGACACTTTATTGAGAGGATGTAAAAAAATACTGGTGTCCTTTTAGTCTTGAGTCTCATATCTATCCGACGTGTCTTAAAACACATTAAGTAGATAAAGCTGACAGTATTTTACACGTAAATTGTGTGGAGAGTGGGCTGCGGGGTCACGAAGCTACTACAAATGACTGCGTATCCTTATCAGGTAGCGCCGATGCCCGCAGTGAAATATTTTTATGGTATTTTGAGGCGGCTTCCGCGTCTTTCATATTGTCCATAGTATCCGGTTACACTTTCCCATTACCAAAATATATTACATCGAGATTATTATGAAATTTTTACGTCAACGTTTCCCAACGATCTCAATAAACGTTAACACGCGTTTGTTGATCTATAAATATTTGTTTTAAATCGCATGACGTTCAACATAAATTCCGTTACGGATTTTATTTTTAATTGGACCGAAGTGGACTACGCCGTAGCTACATACTACGTGACTCGTTTCAATAAAATTGATTGTAATCGCGCGTATGTTTTGTCTATAAAATAAGTTTTCGAGCGGCATTCCGTGGCCACAATAAATCGAGGTTCATTACAGAAATCGCCGTAAAATACCTGAGCGATTCGACATCGACGCGAGCTGCGCCGGCGCGGGGGGTGTGTGCGTGCGCACCACACTCCAGCCGTGAACAGGTAGTGTTGTGTATAAACAAATAACAAAATCGACTTGTCTTACGATCGCTCCAAGGTCGGCCGCGCCTCGAGTCCCGCCGCGGCCGGTCCATCCCGACTTTTATGCTTTTTTCTTCTTCAAAAGCTCTTATTTATTGTGATGGCTGAGTATTTGGGCGCACAGTTTGTATAAGCAATCAATTTTATTCATTTAGACGGAACGAGTTCCCTTGTAAAAATAAATGAGTAAATATAAAATATTGTAGCGGCCGGTACTCGGTAGAGCCTGGATAATGCGTGTTGTGAATCAAAATATGTATTTTGCTTTTCTATGCAGTGACAGCTCCCACTTAGAAGTCGAGTGCCCAATCTCGAAAAAGTGTCAAACGTGTTAAATTGAATAAGTTCGGTGTGTGACCCATTTTTGTGCACGATTAAAGTTGGTCGTGAATTAACGGTGCGCACTGGCCGCACGTCGCAGCCGGTGTAATCGATACTCGGGCGTTTGATTCAATCGATATCGTGATGAACGGCGGGTGACATTCGATCCCGATCGATTTGTGAATGGCGAGCGGAAGTCCCAAACATGCCGCGACGGGAAAGAGGCCACGAGGCGTAAGGCACGGCTCGGGAAGGCTCGACCACGTCTGTGACAAATTGCTGCGTGCGCAACTCGTTCTGCTTTCGTCAGCGATAATTTCGATTTAATTTAATTAACGCTCGAATGCGCTTGGAGCGATATGAAACGAACGAGCAAAAAGGGTTTAATGATTTTTGTTTCGCTATCCTTAAGGCAAGGGCTTGTAATTTCCGTTGATGCACGATGCGAGCGGGTTAATAGATTGCTACCGATCTCAGGCAAATAAGGTTTTTGTAAAGGGACGCTTTAAATCTCATTTCTTATTCAACATTTTTTTTATTGTTGGACGTTTAAAATAAGTAGAAACAATCCGTCAACTTTTTGTAGAGACTTTCTACTTTTTATTATTTTTAGATTAATCGCTAAACACATTTATTTACATAATAACAGTGTAACTAACTCAATTTCCCAGTATTACGCAAGTGGGACAAATAACAGAAACGGAGATAGTGTAAAATTACCCACTTTTCTTAGCGCCGATAAACACTAGTCGGTGTGGATATTCCCACAACGTAAGTGAAGCCTTCTAGGAAATCGTCTTGCACTATAAGTGATACGTGTCTTATGCTAAAACATGCATCGAGTTTCATTTTACTGCGGAATAATCTTTTATATCTTTTTCCTATATTTCTACGCCTCCGCTATTTCACGTGTCTTGCCACTGTTTGTTTATAATTATATTCAAATGAAGGCTGGATTTCCACGAACACATACCTAATAACGCCGTGTCAACATGATCAGTATAAAAAAACATAAGAAACAATTTGTTTTGGAGCCGCCAGCAGCTTGAAATAACAGTACGAACGACAGCACATCAAGCAAAGTTGTGGAATTCGAATAGGTGCTAAGTAATTTTCAACAAAAGTAAATAGTCTGATGTGCAGCAGTAGGTACTTCTAAATAGGTGTCATCAACGTAAACAGTACAAATTTAGGCAACGCTGATAGGCATCCATCCAGATCAAACGATGATCGTTAGCTTATTATCACTTCTCGGAGCAAATTGCTTGTAATACAAATTCCTCAAGTTATCATGCGTCTATTAACGACAAACTGGCCGTACAAATAACAAGACGGTAGCAACCCAGTATTAGAGCCCAGAAAAAACGTAAATCGATCCGGGGCACGCAACACTCGCATGCCAAGAAGTGTATCATGTTCGTTTTTTCGTTTTGTTTTCGAAATGGAGGGTCGACAATCGACATGTCTATGTAAAAAGAACTTTTTTGTTTCAAACGTAGTCTAATTGCAGATAACGATGTACTCACCTGCTTATTTTTATAATCAGCGGTCAAAAGCACGTGCACGGAAGACGTTAGTGCAATGAAACTAGACCTGCACCTTGCTTAGTCAGCCATAACAGATAGAAGCGACGTGTACTTTTTAAATTCAAATATTAAACTCGATTATATCTTTAATGGATACAAGTACAATATGTAGAGCTTATTGGTCATCAAAACAAGTCGTTTTCAATTAAGTGCTTTTTACTGTTTCAGATTTCCTGATGTATCAACCCAAACCAGTACATGACAATGAAAAAAATATCACTGAAAATAATAAAAGATAGCTCACAATATTGTTTATGGACAAAATAAAAGTTGACTTTCAAATGTATCCAGATTTGTTATCACACATCAGCATATTTGCTCTACGTCAATGACTTCCAGCTTTCAAGTCCTGACTCGTTCCTCTTTGAATACAATCTCGGAGATCGTTCATGCACATTTTTTCCAGCTTATTTATGGGCTTATTGTCGTAAACATGAATTATGCAGAATCACAAAGTGCTAGCGTGCAAATCGTGAAGCCGAGTGTACAGCTAGCCCCGTCGCACTGAGCAAATTCAAAATTAGATGGTAGGGTCTGACCGAGAGAGAAAGTCTGGGAAAGGACGGACATTCTTTGTGAGATATCACTCCATTTTCCTTGTCTAGGTCTGCGTCTGTTCTACGATTATTTATTTGTATCGAAACAAGTTGCGTTGGGATTTTGTCTTTACTTATAGAGACAGTATTTTATGGCAGAATCAACCCATTAATCAATTGACACAGAGTTGACAGCCCTCTAGGAAGTCAAAGTCTTTGTTATACGTCAAAGTCAGCAATTCTCGCAATAGATTCATCACGAAATACAGGAAAATTTCGCTGTGAGATGCAATCTCGAGCTCTACCCAAGCATTCCCGTTAAAACCACAGCATATTCTTTAAAATTTTGGCAAATATAAATTGAACCTTTTCTGAGAATATTGGAAACATCCCTGTTTAGTGCCGAATCTTATCTCCCATAAATTAAAGCACCAAAAACTAAGACTAACAACAAAATACAATAATCGCTTGAAATAACAAAAACAAAAGAAGGAAACTCACAACCATAAACACATTTCTAAACTCATTCCAAAGAAACTGGACAAACCATCGCCAATTTACTCGACCAGCCATTGAGTGGACATCATATTATGCTGCACAATAAAGAAAACATTGGCATCATTAGGGCATGAATATCGGAATCTCGGAATCTCGTAATATCGGAATCTCGGACTGCGAAATCCGATATTTCAATTCCGATATTGAGCGACCCAATATCGTAATATCGGAATCAGATAAAAGTTTTAATTGAGATTTTAAACAAAGCGTTTATACTCGCCACAACCTGCCACAAAGCCCAGAGTACATGATTGGCAAATACCAATGATTTTCTCATGTCTCTCACCATCACTTTTTGTTCCACTGCAAATATTTTAATATCTTTACTATTTATAGTTAATTTAACTTGTTCTAAGTCAATTTTAGCATTTGCCATAGGTACTTGGTCAACAAAGAACGACATCACAACTCCCTTTTAAACATTAATTTTACTGGACTATGGACCATCAGTTCTGCGTACTATGTGCCCTGCCCATTGCCACTTCAGCTTGCTAATCCGTCGGGCTATGTCAGCGACCTTAGTTAGTTTACGGAGCTCCTCATTTCTGATTAGATCTTGTAAAGAAACACCAAGCTTATCCCTCTCCATAGCACGTTGTGCCCTATATTCAAAGGCCACGTTTTCGAGCCGTATAATATCATCACTGGTAACACACCACACACTAATTGAAGACTTTCGTCTTCGTATTCGACGATTTACCTCTATCTCGAAATTGCGTCTAACTACCTAGCTGATCGTTTGTCCGAGATAGACATACTTACTTGTCAACAATCTCGAGAATCGAGCTCCTCCTAACCGGAACTGGGTAAGGAGCAACATGGACATTCGACATAAGCTTCGTTTTTTCCATATTCATCCGAAGGCCAACCTGTTGGAAAACTCGATTAAGGTCTTCGAGCATTGTGATAAGGACGGTTCTGCCTTAGTACGCAAAACAGACGGACGAAGAGGCAGCAAGGTTCTGAAGTGGAGGCCACGTACCGGAAAGCGCAGCGTAGGACAAGGTGGACCGACGACTTCATAAAGTTAGCAGGAAGGTGCTGGATGCAGGCCGCCACCAACCGGCCATTGTGAAAATCAGCATCGGAGCCTGTGTTCAGCAGTGGACATCCTATGGCTGACATGATGATGATGATGGCTCGTGGTTTTGTGAGTTGTACATCGATAATCAAAAAGGAACAAATTACAAGCATATTCAAGTTTTTTACCACTCTCTACAATTTTTGTAACACGTGATTTGAATGACTCTAAAATTCGTTCCGCCAACATAACAGGGTAATATAATGAAGGAGTAAAAGTTTGTTTGATTATTTGCTAGTCCATATTATTATAGGCTCATTATCAGTAACCATTCATTATCAGGTGATCCGTCCGCTCGTTTGCCTCTTGTCACATACAAAACCAAATGCAATGGATGCCCATAACGTAAAAATATAACCAAATATTAATTTTATAGCACATGAACTCAATTCCGATATTAATATCGGAATTCCGATATTGAGATCTAATATCGGAATCCAATATCGGAATTGAAAACCTTCCGATATTACATGCCCTAGGCATCATGCACAGTCGATATACCCGGCGTTGGGACAAAAACTAACGTCAATTACCCAGGTATCGCTGTCTCAATCGGCGACGTGTATTGAACAAGCGTCGTGCACTTATGAAGACAATTACAATGCATTATATTCCATGCCTTTTAGGGACTGCACTAACCAGCGGACGCGGACGAGTAGACCTAGAGCGAGGACTGCGGAACTTCGCTGGAACCGATTTATTGATTTATAGCAACTTTATTGACTGATTTCTTAATTAAAGAAGATAAAAACTTGAATGCAAGTGCTCTAAAGAAGTTGTTTTCATTAAGGGCCATCATTATTAACAGCTTCTTACTATAATTAAGCCATTGAAGGTTTTATGCAGGTATCAATTACATCTTAGTGTCGCNACATACTTAGTGTCCCGGAATTTTAGAGTAGGTTAGTGTTGGCGGATTTTACATAGTGCTTTCCTAACCGAAACTTTTGGTAATTCTTGCTTTCCTTTGAATTCTCCTATTCTTCCTATCTCCGAACGAAATAGCTGCTTCAAATTCTTGTACTCGTACATATTTGTTCCTCAGAGGACATTCGGAAGTTTGACTGGTGTCCAAGCCTATCCCTTGTCTTATTCCCGTGCCTAGCCGTCGGCAGGCGGGTAACAGAGGAGGCCGTGTTAAGGCGACGTCGAGGGCACAGCATTATGTCGCCGCGCCCTCATTGTCCGTCACTCACGCGCATTTCGCGGCGACAAATGGCCAGATCCTGATAAACAAGACACAAAGCCGAACGAATAAAATTAAAACGATGAAATCTACACAAGATCGCCTTAATTAACGCGATACAGTTATAAACGCACTTTCTCATGTTGCCATTGATATAAGTTTCTATTGAGCTTGCTACATGATACACTTCGATCTTAGGTAAAAGTTCTATAACGGAAAATGCTTAGACTGAGTTGCACCACCTAACTTTAACCGTAACTATAACCAGTGATTTTCGTATGGAGTTTGACAGATTTTTGAAGTAAAAGTAAGATTGTGCAACTCAGCCTTAGTTTAGAAGGGCTGACCGAAATTTGGAATACTTTGTAAACACTTTTAAAAGTAAAAGTACACCATCTGAAGAGTTTAAACTTGTTTATGTCATGCACGAGTATGTCCGCATTCTTCGATACTCTCGTAAAATCATGATTACAAAGCTATTACTTCCGAACCCGAGGCCTCAATCAATGAATAAATAAATAAACGCGCGGAGATATGAACGGCATTTGTGTTTTTGCCGTTTGCTGCGCGGTAAAAAGAACGCGCTCGCTGTCAATCGGCGCAGACGCAGATGTAAAAGTGTATCAAATCGCAAAACGCTCATCATCGCGAACGGGGGCGCCCGGTGCACGTGTCGCTCGTACTTTCAAAATAAACAATGATTTTAACTTTTAACGCGTCTCCTCTCGGTGTCACGTTTAGAAATAACTTGAGAAAAAGTATTTTTAATTAACGACTACTTACTACTAACAGAATCAGACCTGCGGAGGTTTTTGCCATTATGGACTACACTACCTTAACCTACTCGTAAGTTACAAGGAGCTTTCAAATTACAAGACTGTTTTAGTTCCCTGCCTTCAGTTAATTTACTAGATGCATTGTTAAAGTGCGACATTGAATAAGAACAAACAAACACACTTTCGTTATAATAAAATTTAGGACGTCACGGGTCATATATACGCTCTATAATTAAAACTATGCCTATCGACTTGAAACCAAATATAAAAGTGTTTCGAATTTCCGAATTCTAACATCCACGAGAATCCAAGTGTCCGCACAATTAAGTATCACAATCAAAACTTGATTGGAAGCGCATTACAACGGCTATTTGTCAGATGAAATACAGATGTAAGAGTGTAACTAATCAGAAACTACTTGTCATTGCAATCTAACGTATAGATGAAAGCAAGACATAGTAAAATATCTTTAGTCAGAGAATGCAGAATAATAAGTACCTACGTTAAACGGTCGCTGCTGTACGAAACGGATGATAAAACCCAAATTAGGTTTATTCAAGGTTAAGTTATAAAGCTTATTTATAGGAAAAAAATATAATACACAAGGTAATCTAAAATCTCTAAGTAGATAAAGTAAGTAAGTAAATGCCTGATTAAGAAGTTGAATAAGTAAGTGGAGAAAATTTTTATGAAATTGAAACAATCAAACGTCTATGTCGTGCAATGGATGAAAGAAAACAACTAACAACTCAAGGAGATAACATCAATGTTGCAATACTGTATAAAAACACTAAATTGAAGATAAATGTTTCGTGGACTTTGAAGAAAATAGATTTTGCGAAGAGATTTAAAGTCGAGTGATCAGTTAATCTGTGACCACGGCCTGCAGCGTCGATGTATGCAATAGCTACCGCCTTTGATACACCATGTAATTACTACACCATGTAATATATTCCCAATAGCCTTTGCTCTGTCACCCTGCTCCCATTACCCTATACCGTGACGATCTGGCGGCTGCAGGGTGAATGCGTAGGTTCAATTTCCCTCTTGCACAATGCGGGATTACAGAGAAATTTATATGTCTGGCTTTTTCGCATTAGACGGCTTTACCCCGGCTTAATGCCGACTGAGGGCACCAGTCCACTTATTTGTCACTAAAATCAAGTATTGTTGTTTGTTGAAGCAACGGATTTAGCCAACCTAATAGTTAACAAGTAACTAGACAAAAAATGATAATTAGCGTTAAGCCGATGCGCGTTTTTGCTCCATTATCGAACCAATTTCAGCGATTAACCTGCCTCGAGTTAGAGTTCTAAGCCATAAAGCACTAATACGTGAACTATCTTCTAAATTATCTATCGCAAAATTATGTCCAAACAATCTCACGATTCGCGAATATAAAACTAGTGCAGATCACCTATGGATAAAGAAGGTATACATGGCATTAAAAGGCTGATAACCTCTATTCTCTACCATATAATTATTGGAGATACCATTTGCAAGACGACCAATGTTTAACTATATCGGAGACTACTCAGCGATTTTGAACTTTAACCTCAAAGATTTATGGATGGTTATTGAAAGGATCGTTAGGGAACAGACGCTGGCACGATGCTTGCGTCTCCGCCACGAATTGGTCTATAATTAAGAAATAAGTTAAGATACGGTTTTTTAGCTGACTTTTTACAAAGCCTCTTGCGGGCCAACGCAATTAACCCGCCTTGTAAATTGAATGTTTGCTTTATAGTGATTAGTAATTAAGTTTAATTTTTTATAGAAGCCCGCACGACGCCATTGATCGCCGAGGCTTATTTGTTTGTTGGCACAACGTAAGTCAATTTTGTATTGAAAATGTTAATTAAAAACGTTTTTGTTGGCCTCTTTCTTGAATAATCGGGAAGTTGAGCACCGACATACGTCAAGAAACTGTGGAACATTTTAGTGATCATTACAGGTTAAAGGCGTATGCGAATCTCTTGAGCTTAAATTAATTATTTACTACATGGCAAATTAGTTATTGCTGAGTAATTATTTTTGGTACGGTATTAGACTGTACCGTAACTTGAATTAGTGACGTAATTACACATGATTTCCTGTCCCTAAGAAGTGAAACTAGTAGGCGAAATAATCGTTGAGTTAGAAGATAATTTTGTGTTGAGGCTTTAAATAGAATTCCGCAACACATCCGCAGAATCGGGCTGTTAATAATTCCATCTCGGGCAGTTCCAATACTCGATCAATTATAGCCAAACGTTTCGTCGCGGGCGTTCCGAGCCTGCATAAATTCAATTAGAGCTCTGCTAGCCACAATTCCCATTGCCCGAAACACACATAACTGTATGGAATAATTGATCGGACGGAACCCTTTGAGGGCACATCTTTGAAACGCCCAAGGAAGACGGCCATGACATCATACTTTCGTATACAAATATCGTAATGATACACTTTCAATAAGTCTAGAAATGTTTGTGTGACAGACATAAATAAAGAAGTTAGACAACATTTGAATTAAAGAACAAATCATTACAGATAATGCAGATAAGCGTATAGCTACTTTAACGAATGTAGAGACAGGTAGGATCCTGTCCTAACTAGAAAACAAATGCATGACAAATATACCTAATAATCATGAATGCATTTCAAGATAACTAGGAAACAAAAACTAATATTATCTTAATCCGATAACTCAAGTGCACTTGCTGTTCTTTTTGTGCTTTGTTCTTCGCCCGATCTGCTTATTTGTGTGTCACACGCCTTGAATGCCTTGTTTTGTCAAGTATATTTCACTGGATTTCACACTAGCGGATACGATAGGAGATAACCAGAATAATCTATCAATGACACTGATTCATTCATTTTATGATGTCACGCTGGTATGTAGGCACTGATCCACTGATACATAGTTTGATTATGTGCTCACGATGCTATTGTTCATTTGCAATATTGTGCAACCAAATTGCTTCATGTATCCGAACAATATAATTATCACAAGGACGTATCTACTAGCAATAGCGTAAGTGATGTAAATGATTTAAATATTTCAATCTTGGAAAAGGCAGATAGCGGACCGCAGGCGGCGACATCTCTACCCTCTATACCGCGTACGACATAATCTATTTATTAGTTCCAAGTCAGCAAGGAAGAGGCGAGCTCAGCACAACATAATCTTCGCCGCCCAGCGCGGCCGGCCCGTTTATTTATTTATGGAGATTATTATCGTGCGTAATAATTCACTAAGTTTCAATTGCATAATGATGGCGGACAGCGCTACCAGCTCGGCGCTCTAGGCGAGTGCTACAGATTATCTTCCAGGGAAGACTATTATTAAACGAACGGCCGTCAGAGCCAGCCGCCTCCGAGCTCCCAACCACTGTCGAACCGACTTGTAAGTGTTCGTGTTTAGGGGTCATCCATAAAGTACGTCACACGTAAAGAGGGGGGGAGGGGGTTGACAAAGTGTGACATGGTGTGACAAGGGGTGGGAGGGGTCCTAAAAGTTTCGTGGCATCACATTTCAATTGTTTCAAATATTTGATATAATGTTGATTTCATAAAAAAGTACTTAATTTAAATGGAAATAAAACTAATTTCGGAACTGCTGTTAATTTAATAATTTTTCGATGTAAAATTGGAAAACATGTGACGTCACACTAACGGAACTATTCCCACCTCTCGTTCCCACCACTGCAACTCCTGTGTAGCCAAGATCTACAGCTTGACCGCCACAAAAACCCAACCAATGAAGGGTCAAGTTTGTCCCGGGGGAAAGTTAAACTGTCATTGGACCCGCAACGAAATTAATCAGAAGAACATAGGAGGAGTTCGAAANGGCCCCTTATTTTTAATAGCATGATGAACGCCCCATTCGGACTTATAGCTGACAACGAACTATCCGGCCGACGCGCAATCTACGCACACATCGAAATGTTACCGCTCGTTCATTTTTATCAGAATTCACTGAGCTCCGCGGAAGATGGATGCGTACTATGATAACATCATAAACTTTCTTTTAGTGAGAAAATTATATATGCAAATGATGATAGATCTTAGAACTACGCAGAAGGGCTTAAAACCACATCCTTCATGATGAACGATGGTTATGCCAGTTGTGAAATTTGTTTATACCCAAAGCTTAAGATAACGGTAAACCTTTGGAAAACACAAAGATGTCGAAGAATATGTAAACACACTCGTATTGTAAGATAAAAACAATTGCGAACGAGAACAAGTGAGTACCAATTTATAAGCAGCCGTTTATCTCTGATCCATCAAGATCATTGATATCATCATCATTATCTATGAATTCGGGTCGACACAACAATAAATCAAACTGCGTAATTCACAATAGGTCACATTACACTGCATAATTTCCCAACAGCATAAACGTTCGCGTTTATTGAAATACGAGTAGTAGCTAGCGTTTAAAGTAACTAGAGTAGAAAGGTAAATTGAAGCAAAAAATAGACTCGGCAAAAAATATCACTGTACTTGATAGAGCGTCATTTGTCTGTGACAAATCATTTTAATGCGGGCGCAAAAACAATGAAAGTGGCATTCGAAGAAAGAAAACACATAAATTCGCGACACAAAGAAAGTAGAAACTCGTACGCGTAATCAAACAACCGCTCATCAACGCATCAAATGCTTACTTTTACCGATACGGATCAACTAATTGATGCCCTTTAAACATTTCAATAGATACAACGCACACAATGCTTAGGCGTGCGAGATTTATTACAAGCGAACGATTCCGATTCCCATCTCTGCCTCAAAAGGTCCCGTTAGCTAAACAGATATTAATCATAATTTTCACTGACGCGACCTCTACTATTTCAGATAATAGTTATTAACTCTTTTTAGCTGTTAAGCACGACTGTGTGTGGGCGACTTGGAGGCAGCTACTGGAAAATTGCTGTGTGACATCCACGGGTAATGGATTTAAAACAGCTACGCGGAGACACTTCGAAATAGTGAAATAATCACTTCCTGCGCAATTACCCATAGAAACATTAGGGTGAACTAGCATGAGCATCGTCTTGTTACCATACAGTGTGTTTTGCTGCATGGTTCTTATGGTGAAAGGCAGAGGGATCAGAACTCAGTGCGGACAGAAGCAAGACATCTATCATCGCTTCCGTATTATTTATCATGCGGCCCTCTGAGGCGTATTGTGAAGCGGAAAGCACGATAGACATTGTTTTTGCGAAGACTCAATTTGTGACTTTGTAAATCAGCTTACAATGGATGTTATAGGGAATGTTATGGAATATTGCTTGTTGAATAAAACTGTTTTGTTTGTATATTTAGACACTAACAAACCTCAACTTCGTGATTATGTTTGCTTCCAGATTCATGTACAAGAAATTTTGTTTTATAACTCTGTGTGAGTCCTCTTGCTAACTGAACATACCGCATTAAAATTTCCATCAACATACGTTTCACTTGACCCTCGACTCGGTCCAGTTTCTCCGAGATTTATTCGAGATCAATTTAGAGACTCCAAAGGTTGTCATCCTTTAATAATTTCGAGCATGTCGAATGATGAACGCTCGTTGCGGCCACTTGATTTAATTGAGACAATCATCGGACAAGAACACGTTTGGTTTTGCCTGAACCTACTTTAAATACTGAGATTTTTATTCGATTTAAATTGGCAGGAATTGCAAATTGAGTGGTCAGGTCAACCGCGGGTATCAACGGTGCGATGGTTTTAAAAAGAAACGTAAAAATATGTATGAAATGGTATAGTAGCATTTTTAAGCGTTTGCATACCAAGATGTTGTGTGGATTACAGTCGTAAAACTTTGACAAATTGAGATTGCAAAGAAAATGTCTTTCTCATTTTCATAAGGTAAACATTAAGGATAATAATATTGACATTTACGACACAATTTAATTTCAATAGAAATAGTTCTACAGAGTGGAGAGATACTGCTCCACTCTGTAGAACTATTTCTATTCATGAAATACAATAATTATTCTTGCCTAAAATGTATTTCTGTCAATCATCACATCAACCCTTCCTACATTAAAGACTACGAATATTGATCAGATCAGGAGCGATCGGATTCTCATGTCTGTCAAATTTCGTTTCCCTTCACAATAACGTGTCAGTGGTGTTGGTGATGCTAAGACAAAACACTCCCGTGTGATTACACAACACGCGTGAAGAGCAAATGTTTTTCTTGACTCTACTAACACTTCTTTTCCCTCAACATACTTGTTAATTATTGAATTTTGTAAACTAAAGGCTCGGTGTAGACAGAGTCTGACCACGCATTTGTGGATTGATCTTGGTTAACATCTCTATATTCCCACTGTTGGGAAAAGGTCATCCAAATGTAACAGATAGTCGAGCAATAACGCCTTAAAGCTAGATTGTAATTCTTTTTCAAATTAAATCTTACTCTGTCGTCTTAAGGTCTCCATCATCGTTTCAGCCGAATTCCGAACAAACGAATATTTCACAAAATTTTCAGAGCCGTTTGCCAAGAGCATGAATGTAACAATAAAAATAAAGCTTACGCCGTTCAAGGTTACTCACGTTAGTATTTGAATATGTATCACATAAGTTATTCAAATATAATATGAAACGTAAAGAACACANAGAACAAGTTGCAAAAACCTACTCTGAAATTAGATACGCATTGCATTTCACATGTAAAACCTCCATGTATTTATCTCCCATTCCCGTTCCCTGTGTGCGAGCAACCAACATTCCAAGAGTTACATCTCATTCGCCCTGAGTCGCTCTCAGCCCCGAGGCGCTAATACCAACCGCAGCTGCTTTACTTAATAATTGCTCACATTTCAATCTCACAAAGCATAAGTGCCAACACTGCCAACTTAACATCCGCTTCGAATAAAACAATAAAATAACTCGATGAATCCTCCACGTTCCCACTGTAAACATATTAAATTCACGATCCTCCACTTTACAATACCTAGTTAGCAAATTATTGCTTCGTTAACTACGTTTATGGCTAAATAAAGTGGTAAAAATATACAATGATAAAAACGTCACGATGAAAATAACGATATTATAAAAGGAGACGCATTAATCCGAACGCGTGTATCCGGACGAATCGCCACGAAGTCGAGCGAAACCGATAAAAACATTACTCGACGCTCTCAATAAATACACATTAATGTCCCGGAGCATTCTGGTTTACATTCCGTGCGGTTACCAACGAGTTTTATAAAAGCTCCGTTCGGCCGCACACGCAATTACAAGCGCCTCTTTGCGGCACAATCAATATTTATCCTCTTTCGAGACAAAACAGGACACCTCTCTACATTACGGCCCCGGCTCCGCGGCGCGACTGCCCGGTGTAACCGCGACCAGCGATCGGTTTCCGCGACTAAATTTCCATTCATAACGCTGAACACATATTTCTCTAAAGCTGGACACACACTGCCCGGCCCGCGGACTGCGTGTTCATGCATAAATAAACCACCGTGCAATCTTCCAGCTTAATGATATTGCGATGCATTATCGTCGCATGTTAACGAAATCTGCTTTGCCTTTTCCGAATTCAGTCGGCGAGTGTATCCTTTCAACAACGTAACTATCAATTACACGTTCCATTAATTTTGAATTCAATAGTTTAGTGTTAAAAAAAGAACGATAAATTGCACAGACAAGTCTAAAATAAAAGCAATCATAAAATAACTGTGGGCAAATTTTATGGCGCGGAAAACAATGTGCTCGATCCGAACAATCGAACGATGCAATGCGAGGGGATGTTGGAGTGAAAGCATGGGCTGAAACAAGAAAAAGGCTCGCGAGCCAACCAGTTATTACACTAATCGCTGCGATATAATTCCACAGTCAACTTAAACACAGGTTCCTTGCGGATCGAAATGCAAACATGGCGGGCGCTTTGAGTCCGATAGCGCGGGAACAGAGAAGTGCGGTCTACTTACTGCGAAAGCCCTTTCAACGACTTGGTAATGATTTAGTTACAGTATTTACCACTCATCGTTCAACTTGGCTTATGCTATCCACTTCTGAAAATTGGATTCTTCCTTCTCGTATCTTTATTATCGGTACTGAGCTACCGATGGTAAGTACCTAGGTTTAGTCCGGTAATGTATATAGTCTTAACAAATAAAACTTTCTACTACGAACTTTTAAAGTATTGCACGTAAAATGTCATCAACATTCAACCGGAACATGCAAATAAAGCTCTACAAGCTAAAGTAAGCTCAATAAAGAGAGCTTTAAAGAAAAATGTTTTTTTTAATATTTTTTTTATGCATAACAAGGCAGGTATTTGACCACATGTGTTTGCTTAATCAATGCTATACTTATCAAACTGTATTGAAGACAATGGGAAAGTTTTAATATTTACTTTAGTGCGAAAATATTCATTCAGTTTCCTAATGTTATCCTTGAGTCTATCCTCTATCCCAAATTAAAGGCTATAATTTGAAAATTCGTCGTAGCAAAGCAACACTCGCGCGCCCGTTCCGTTTCGGTCCATCAAATCGCAGCGAGAAAGTCGCAGGGTTCCTTTTATCGCGTTCGCGCGAGTTATCTCGGCGCGCGCGCAGCTACAAAACGGTCGCTCCGAACAACGCTTTATGTCCTCATAAACGTTTTACATGTTATTTATCACGATCTTAGTGGGTGACCCGCTTTATTTATGGCCACGATGAATATGACCATCGTCAAATTTAAATGAGTCTAACGCGATTTTGAAACGGGTGGATTAAATTGTTGGTTGTTTTGGAATAAATTTTAATAATAATCTCAGCCCATACGTCCCACTCTCATTATGACCACGACGCAAAAAAACATGAAAGAGAAAAATGCCTGGGAGACTATCGCGTATATGCCTTTAACATAATATTTACAGGAAAGCTCGTGAGGAATCGGTTCCATAAATCAAATAAAACACAGTGAAAATTTAGCTCAACTATTGGTTAGCAACAACAAATTGCGAGCCATTTTCCTGCGAGCAAAAGACAGTGTTTGTTTGTATTGCCGGCTGAATCGTAAGTGCAATTTGAAGACCCTACCGAGACCTTAGTCGCTAGTCACCAGCGGGAAGCGATAGAGACGATCCCCCACTTCCTTATTAATACCATAATCTTTGACAACATTTATTACGCTTAGATAATACAAAGTGCTGAGTCTATAAAGTAATAAACAGTTGATTTCTGTTTGTATCGTCTTAGATTTTATGATATTAAATGGTTTTGGAGGACATAACTTCGAAGATATTTACGTAAGCGTACTAAAAAATTTAAGCAATAGCAATGTACGAGAGTATATTATGCAAAATAATGATTCAACGTCTTTAAATTCTATGAGACACTGCAAACTGATAAAAGTGTGTAACTAATAAGTAACATGCCACAATGACATCATCTAAAAACCTAACCACTTGTCAAGCTACAATATGCGCGCAACATTGTGGGTGGAGTCTCCACATCAATACAAAATACCAGAATATCGCAAGAAATCTAAATCCGTCCAGTTTATTATTTACGCTTAAGCCTATAAATTTAAATGCAAATTGTAACGCACTGGCCGCGGTGCCAGCAAAGATGACGTTTACTGCCGCCGTGATATCCAAATATTTATTACCTTTAAACAAATTAAAAGTATAAATTTAAATATCAAGAAACTGAAACCATTATCGTTTTGACACTTGACATCCAAATCCTGTTTAAATTATAAACGAGCCTACTTGTAATAGTCACCCGTAGTGATTTTTAATGAATTTCACCTTTAAAAGTCGTATGATTTCTATAAAGTCTTTAGAGAACCGTTTATAATATGAGCTTTGTGGTAATCTGAATCAGTTTATGATTAACATTTATTAATTGTGGGTATCGCACCGTCTGGGACACCCAAATAGTTTATGCTAAACTCATAACTTGATTATAATGATGATAGATCGCATGAGCGCTCAAATATTATGAGCTCTACCTATTTCACTGAGCTGTTCTTAACATATTTTTGAGAATTATTAATTAATTTATAGTCTTTTTCAGAATGTTGTCATAAATACGTCATATTATCTTATTTACAGGACGATTTTTAAAGTAAAGAGATGATTTGGCCTTTTTTCAAGCTCTACGTAATAAAACCACTCAAATAGGACGTTTATGGTAATTCCTTCGTGTATTCTTAAATCAAAAGCTAATTTAGCTGCCTTAAAAAATATGGTGGCAGCTCTGCAAGTAAACCAACACTACTTAGTTGTATACAGAGAGAATCACGCTCGTTACAAATTACGAAACCTTAATAACCCAGAATAAAAGGATATTACAAAAAATGAGCGCATTAAAAAGGCCGTACACACGATGCATCATCGTTCGGACCTCCTAGCGTCTAGATTAAAGATTAGGTAATTAAAAGTAAGTTCTTTTAAGGGTAGCTATTAAAGCGTAATATATGAGCCAGCGGCCACGCCGCACAATTATTCGCTTAGCCCCCTGCGAGGCGCGCGCGCACGGTGCCCCGGCCTGCGCACCTCCACATTTAAAATTTATCACCTGGATATTAAATGTCATCCCACATATAAATTACTATCCGTAATAAGCAAGCGAATTGGCAAGATTACCCCCGTCCATACAACCCATGGTCTTAATTGAAATTATCAATTTACAATTGCCTTTTGAGGCGCCGCCGCCGAATCCCACTGTTTCCACTTTCCAGTTTTTGTTTCTTATTGATAATGATACCCCGAATAACTTGGACGTCCAACGAAAATGGTAATGCGAATGAATTATTTAAGATTTTTCAGATTCATTATTTTTAAGCCTGATGTATTAAATAAGTAGACCGGTGACACGCATGTTTTAGTTTTTACCGTCTCTACCTTCAACGGTTTAGAGTTGGGGATACGTGAAAAATAAAATATAATGATCACACAGAATTATTATGGTTTGTCGTTCTCGAGCAGCAGCAGTAATTGCTTTATTACTTAACCTCGCAGTGCATAAAATTACCTTAACAACAGTCATTTAAGAGATAACATATTTTTCTCGCTTATTAATATTTAATATTTTTCTTGGCCTTAGCACAATATTATTTATTATCACATTTTGTCGATGCTTGTTTAAAGTCCACAGTTTAGCAATTATAAAACCATTACTACAATTACCAAGAACTGGCTTTGGAAACTAGTATAGTAAGTCAAATCATATTAAACCATCGACAATCTTGTTACATGTCCTGTAGACTACGCATTACGATGTCTGATACATACAAATGTGGCCTATTTTGACTTAAAATAAACATCATAATTACTTTATCTGATACTTTGTAACTTTTATGCAACCAAAGGAAACATTTTAAAGAAAATGTAATTAAGACTTACTTACATTTTCTTTAAAATCTTGGGAACTTAGTGTAAATGAATGTGGGATAAAAAAATTATGAGATATTTTCAGAGGTTTCAGCGCACACCGCCCTCTGACGAGATATGCGCAAACAAAATTGTCTGCTGAAATCTGAAAGGTTCTCGCGTAGATTTTGCGAAATCAACGCCTCTGTGATGTCACGTTCTACTTTCGAAATTCCAGCTTGGAATAGGAAACAAAAGATATTTTTTTCTTTTAATATTAAATTTTTTACACACATTTTATTACCAACCAGTATTCTTCGCAACATTTTAGCCACACACAAAGCCTCGCCATGGGATACAATTAAAAACCATACGCCATAGTCAATGGGTACAGATGGAAGGCAGACAGACAGCTCACCTGTTGATAATCAACGTCGCCTACAGTATGCACATGTTGTTTGCTTTTTATTAAATTTATTTAAAACATAATCATTGTCAAGAAAACTTTAAGCTCACCTCTTTTTTTGATACAACTGAAAAAGATATTTCAACTTGTGAAAACAACAGATGCACTTTTAAGCAATTATTCTCGTAGCTTCCAGTTTGTTATTTTCATTCATTTTACAATTTCTTACATACAAACTGATGAAATCATTTTCAAATGTTCGAATTGAGAATATCCCATTTTCTAAGTCGGTTAAAATAGTTGACAATCAATACTCCATTATCTATTTCCAAGTGAGTGGACATCGGCGGATGTTTGGTTTCCTCCACATCCTAATACTCGTGTAATACAATCATGAGGCAACCAACGTATCATTACCATTAGAATCGGATTGCATCCAAAATCCGTCAAAAGCGCAACGTGCACAAAAAGACCCCAAATTCGCTTTCATAGCTGCAATTTGTTAGGGCGCATCTCTTGCAAGTGGTGTAGCTATATCAATATGAAAGTATCGATAGTAGGGAAGGATGTTTTATTAATCTTACAAAAACTTATTGTAACCTAAACTGATGTAGTGCTGTATACTATCCCTAAATAAATAAACAAAATATAATCTTCCCAATAACTTCTTGTAACAAATGTAATTACAACACGCCACTTGTTAGGTATACTTACTGGAAATTACAACAATTATGCAAGAATGTATGAGTCAAGCATTAGATTACAATACAGATTGTATTGTCTCCTCCTGTATCTATATTTCCAACAATTATGAAATATGGCATTTCATTTTGCAAACTAGCTCGGGTAGATTATAAAAAAAAAAATAGATATCTTTCCTTAGACAGGGGAATCCCTTAAACGTAATTTGATTAAAGATGCTTTGATGTAATTTATTCATGATTTTAGTATGTAGTTAGAATTTTATCAACAGATAAACCATTATAAAAGACTAACATTCAGAGACCACAGTGAAATCGATAAGTGATTAAGATATGAGATAACATCGACATTATTATCGATATGTCTGTGCCTATCTACAGGTGGTTCTGGTGTCGTGTATCTGCGATGGAACCTTTCCGGTCGGAACTGGTCCACGCCCCGTGAGCTTTGTGAGGCACAATGCAGACATTAATTGGCCTTAGCCGCAGATATTTAATATCTCGATGTGATTAAGGAAAACTTGAAGACGATTAACAGAATACGGTATCGGTGTTCCGTATGTAATAAATCGAATAAATCTTACTATCCAATACCGAAGAATATAAGAGCAAGAGGAACAAAAATTAGTCGATAACATTAGGTCAGATATAGCAAACCAAAATTACTGATGACCTATATGATCTTTGTTATTTTCTTACATGAAAAAAGTAACATAGTAGAGCCTATCTATAAAATAGTATAAGCGACTACGTTTATTACATCGTTTTCTTCTATCACGATCGTATGAGATGTACAAATCAATTGTCAAAATCTTGGTGTCATACTTATATGCAGCCAGCTGACATAGCTCTATCGGACCGACTTCTTCGGCCTTCTAAAAGTATGAATAATATTTATTCACGTGATCAAATTTAAAACCGTCACGCGGATCCCTAATAATACAAAAAAGGCACCCTAAATCTCCCAAAGCTCAGCATCCGCGCTCTGAAAGGGCCGTAGGTAACGTGATATTTTCGTGAGCGATTTGTTAGCAATCGCAGATGGGCGTGTATCGAAACAGGAAACAAACCCAACTTGTTGCTACTGATCTGCACCCGAAAACGCAAATGTGTAGGATCAAAATCATTCAAACATCAAAGAATAAGAAAAAAAATAACGAAAGCGCAAAGTTCCCAAGAATATCTCCAAATATTTCACTAGTTGTAATACCTACATAAGATTTATAATAACTATAGTATTTTGAACTGAATCAACACTGATTGCTTATTGTGTAAAAGCAATATCTACGAGTATAAAGAATAGAGAGAAATTGATGAAGTAACTTGTAAGACTGTGGGAAATAAGTAATACAGATATTTTGCAAGGTTTATTCCCAAGAATCTATATAATGTTGCATTATTAAAGAAGAGTTTTGTTTATAATTCTTGGAGGTTTAGAAAACGTTAGTCAATTGACGTCAAGTTGTCTAAAAATAGTAAACACAAATGTAGAGTCATCTCTCTTGACGTGAAGAGCCATCTCGAACGCGCAGACAAATCCCAAAAAACAATTCTTTATTCCGAATGGAATTCCTAACTATTTTCGTATATTTACTTAACGGAACCAATCCCTCTCGTCCTAAATGTTGCCGTTCAGGTAATGTTACTTTTTCTAGGAGAAAGCTTCGTGACAGGGCGCTTCGCTGAGGGATTATTATTTGTAACATCTGTACATGTAACTTGAACTAGATAGTGAATAGATAACCGCGGATGTTTTTTATGTCCGCGTTTTTTAATCTTTTGTGTCGCCTGCCACGCCAAATGTGCGTTTTATTTATTGGGGTCCGTTAGCACAATACGCAACCCTAATAATTTG
This sequence comes from Ostrinia furnacalis, assembly GCF_004193835.3. NCBI lineage: Eukaryota > Metazoa > Arthropoda > Insecta > Lepidoptera > Crambidae > Ostrinia > Ostrinia furnacalis. Next base: position 58,853 of record NW_021133257.1, on the reverse strand, counting down.
AACGCAATAGTATATGAATGATGGGCGCCGCACTTGTGGCCACTTGTTAATAATTGATATTTTTTATTAACAAAACAAGTGTACACGATTGGGCTATTTTTTATGGTCAGAATAGAAATTAATTAGAGCGCGAGTGGAGATAAGTGGTAGTACAAATTTTAGTTGTAAGTAACAAATGTAGCTTCAAAAATTTGTTAAATACCATGACGTGCAATTCGTAGAGTAAATCAACTTATCTTCCTAGTTCAATAATTGGCTTAAATTACAGATTTTCAACCAATTAAATGAACAGAACTACTGTTAATGTCCACGATATGTACGCAGAGCAAGGAAAAACAAGAAAAAGAAGTAAATCTATGAGTACTTACCTCGTGTGTGAACCACTGCTCGAGGTAGAATCTGTTCCGGGCCCAGCTTGTATATGTATATTTTGCTTGATCCACACTTTTCACCAATTTACATATGAGTACACATTAAACAGATTCACAATGATCAATAGAAACCCGAATTAAAAGGGAGCACCGCGCGACCTGACCGAATATATTTGACTACTCTCGAATTCCAAACTACCGTCCGAATTATTAATAACTATAAAACGTTACTTTACCAAGCATTAACCATACTGAATACCGGATAACGTTACCTGAATTCCTGAGAAATAACTGAACAAATAAGTAATACAGGACCTACTTTACAAATAACTACGTAAGACGTTATTTCTAAGGCCACACGCAAGTCTCATTCAACACATAACTTTTCAAATAACTAAGTGTCTGCTACCCATAATACCTATTATTATCGGCGCCTTATTAATTTTCCTACCATTCTAAACATTGTTATACAGTTAATCATAATTTGAAACCGACAGGACGTCCCTGGCTTCCAATAAGCTACCGCTAATTACGTAATGCAAGCACCGTGACCGAAATAAAAAGCAGAATAACTTGCATTGGGGGAGCGGCGAGACAGGGTCCTGACTGGGGTGACCATTCATAAACATCGCTCGCTCCAGTCAAATGACTTCCACTGCTGGACAAAGGCCTCCCCCAAGGATTTCCAAACGACCTGTCCTGCGCTGCCCGCATCCAGGTTCTTCCCGCGAACCTCGGCCCGTGGTCGCCACTTTATTAAAACTTAAAAACTACAAATAGCCGGACATTTCCAATGCTATGAATCACAGCACTGACTAAAAAAACATTATGATCCTTTTTTGGATAGCTGATGCTATTTGTTTTCACATCTAAATCGAAAATCTTCAATTTTTTTTGTGTATGGAAGGCCAACAGTCCAGACATGACCGTATTGTATCCGAACGAATTCTTCTATTAGTAGTACACTTATTTGCATGCCGTGGCAGCCTTTAAGTAAGGCAACACCACATAATGTTTGATGTATTAAGGTTATATTAGATAAGGTGTATGCTTTGTTGGCTGTCCTTAAAATAAATAAATAAACGAATGGTGACCCTAGTCCCTAGGGAAGGCTGGGACACTAGAGCAATATGGGATAAATAAACTACGAAAACTACTAGATGGAGATTGAGAAAGAATGGAACGGTAGCTTCATTTGGTTTTTAATTAAAATGGAAACAAATTAATGCAATGATTTTTGTTCTCTTAGAGTTAAATTAGCGTTCACCCTGAAAACATATTTTCATTAAATCCTTTAGAAATAATAAGCTGTATAATTAATTAAATTATTTTTTGGTTAAACACGTAGTAGAAAACAAATCATAATTCATATTTAAAACGAGTTCAACTTTAAATACAATGCACTCTTAAATAACAAAATATGAAGCCATTTTGAATAGCAAGTCAAAGCAGTTTACGATTTATTGCGAAATACAGTCGCCTTGGCAAAATTCATACTAAGTGGGTTAATGCTAAGCAAGCCTACTTAAAAATCATTAAAATACAAAACACAACGAGTCAAAGATACCTATTTCAATTCATAGTTATAGACACTGAAGTGAAAGATATTCTTTATGATAAAATAAAAAATTATAACAGGTTGTGTGTGTATCAAATAAATCAAATTATTTTTTGTCGTTCACCACACGCTCCCCTTGCGATTCCTCGGGTTCAATTTTAACGAACCAACTATTGTGGTTATGTGCTCACTAATCAGCATATTCAATACGATTTTGACAAGTGCAACCCCAACCAACCCATGCATATGTCAAGTTGGTTTAGCTTCTAGCCAGCGCTTGGCGTTTTATTGATCGCCACTTAAAATTTAAGAGCCAGATGTCAGAATTTCCCATAACTTTTATGGTTGTCTTGTAACACTCATTTTTAACTATGTACAACCAGTGTTAGAAACAAACAGTTGAAAACTTCCAAAGTTTCTTTAAACTTTTGTGTATTTTTTATTACTTAATGTAAAATAAATTGCCACTTAGTTTACTAATTCATAAGTCAAGTCACTTTTTACAGCATATAAGTGAAGCTAGAAAAAATATGATACCTACCATATAATTTATTCACCCAAAATATTTTAGAACAATGACTTATTATTTTGATATGATAATACATTAATATAACAGTCAGGTGTGAAAATATGCGTACATCTTTCAATATGGGTACGTGCAAGGTTGGCTAAATATTCGTAGATATTTTCGCGATCGATTGTACGCACTTTTGCGCATCACATTAAATGGGCTTTGATATTCATATCATCCGCCTACATTTTGTTAAGGCAACCCATCGCTATTCTTCTATCAGATTTGCACGTTCGCTGAATAGGCTGCGAATATCATACTAGAGATGATCGATTTACATCGACGTTGACTAAATATCGATATAGTTAATAAAGAATTTTGTATATTTTATCACAAACAATTGAAAAAAACTACTAATAACGTTGTAAAGGGCCGAAAGTAACTTTATCAGTTCGTTTGTTACCTTTTCACGTTAAACCGCTGAAATAATTTGCATTTCGGTATTGATTGAACTTCATCATTACTATAAGTTTAAAATAAAAGAAGTTTCAGTACAGTTTTAACGATGGCTGTTTCAGTGCAGGTCGCGCGTGTTCAAGACACACTGAATTACAGGTGGACGAGGCCGCAGGAAAAACCTTGTAAAATAAATAATTTCACTAGAAGGTCCGATAAACCTGATGTTTGTTGATAGGGAACTACTTATAGGTACTTGATGCAGGCCGCTACCAACCGGGCGATATAGAATCGCGTTGGGGGAGGCCTATGTTTAGCTGTGAACGTCCTGTGGCTAAAATGATGATGAACTACTTATATTTTTAGCTTTATAAAAGAGTCATAAATTCGGATATTTACATCGATATTTCCTATCGTCATCCCCCCACCAGACATAGTTTTAAGGCTCGCATTATTATAAGACAACACCCACGCGACCCGCGTCGCCGTGTGACGTCTCACTCCACTCGTACTCATAAAATGTGTGTCACAATACTTATAATATACGAGCGGGTATGCTGTGATTGAGTTTACACAGGGGAACTAGCCATATTTAAAACATGGTAAGTTAAAAAAATGCCACAAGGAAATTTTGATGTAAAGAACTAGACTGCATAAGGCCGTCCTTATTTACATTAACTACTCAATTCGAATTGTAAAATATGTACTGAAAAAAATATATTAAATAACGTTAAAAAAATGCCACAAGGAAATTTGATGTAAAGAACTAGACTGCATAAGGCATCCTTATTTACATTAACTACTCAATTCAAATTGTAAAATATGTACTGAAAAAAATATATTAAATTACAAGTAAGAGTAACAGTCATATATTTTCCCCGTCTTTTCATAAAATTTGATCATCACTTTCCATCAGGTGAGATGCAGGCTAAGAACTTACTTGTTGTAGATTAAAAAAACTCTTTTACATCGACTAAGGTAAGTACTTTGTATAGAACAGGTATCTGAATATTTATTCAAGGTTTAAATGTTGTTACAATAAATCAAAGTCGTTATCATATACTGACTTCACCCATAAATGTCTGTTGTGACGACAATGTAACATACCACTTTGCCGAATCGAAACCTATTAATACTTAACGAATTTTACGTCGTCTCCTACCCTTATACGCATAAAAACAGGCTGAAAACAGTGAGTCACACTACTTACTTCTGTTTAGAAACTTTTGTTTACCCAGACATAGGCTTTTATCTCCCGCCAGCCTCACTTAGCACGTCCAAAAATGTGGCGCAAATCTCAGCATGCCTTACCCTTATCCCAAAGTAGCATTCTTTCAAACCCCTCTTAAAATACAAAGATAATCCTTTAATAACCGGATTTGTATGACTAATTGCCCACAGATGTTTTGTATGTTCACCCTTGAATTTATCAAAAATAGAAATTAGGGGTTTGGAGATCATCTTTGATCTACGGTGATAATTAAATGGCCTATCACAGCCGGCCGATCGCGAGCCACCCAAGTTATATTGTGGGTTGCTTCACAAATTAAATTAACGGTACCTACGGGTGTATTTGGAACTTTGCTACCTTTATACAATATCTATAAATACTCTTTATTAGAGTAAAAATTAATTCCATATTTTCAGCAACAAATGTCCGTACATTAATAATAGTTTAAGTTTCTTCAACAGTGTCAAATATAGAATTAACTGTAAATAATAAAAATATAGTGATGATTGTCACAAATTAACAACGAAAGCCGAAACTTTGATAAAAAACACACTGTTTCGTCACGGCGACATTCCGGCATTTCCTTCAAACTAAACAGTTGATAAAAAACAACCTAACGACCTCATTACGATAAGGAACATATGCGAGACATTCCGCGCCCTCACGCTCTATTCCCCTGCGAATTTAAATTTGTAATTCCTGATGTCTTCCCTTCCTTCAGCCAATAACGGCGGTACATTCGTTTAAAAAAACCCTAACTCCGCCCCCGCAGGAAGCAGCTGTATTCTCAATAATTACGAACAGCTCCCGAGCCTAACTAAACCCAACTAGTTCAGGCTTACATTAATCTTTACTCACTATTATTTGGAAACGCCTTATTTGTTAGTCATTTCGACAGCTCCAATTATACAGCAACAACCTTCTCTAGAAGCTACGAGTAAATTCAATCGGTAAATTGGAAGTTTAGGCACATAATTAATTACTGAGTATAGCAGCGAATTCCTAAGCCCTTGCCTGTTTAAGTATATCTGACAAAGTTTGTTTCACAGTCAGGTTATTAACAAACTTCCTTAATTCTATGTTATTATTTCAGCAAAGCCTTACCTAACACAGCGATAAATGAAATCCTAACTTGATTAAAACCTGAATTTTGTGTACCAAATAAAATTGCTTTAAAATTACCTTTGGTGCTTTTTCTAAAATCTATGAATTCGTAGTCACAGAACTGTCCGACAGATGTTGAATCGTTTCTTAGTTAAATATTTAACGGTGAAAACTTTCTTCCACATACAAATAACATTCATTTAAAATTTAGTATCATAAATACAATATTTGTTTATACAAATAGAGCCGTAACGGAATTTTCTTATTATGACATAGAGCATCCTACGCAGAACCATCAGTGTTTCTTTAATATTTCATTAGCCAGCCTTCTTACCAACATTTACGATTTCAAATAGCTATGGGCAATCACGACTACGATTCCACAACCATCATTAATGATCTACTGATGACATAGCTTTAAGTTTATTACCTTTTTTATTTGTTCTGATAATCAATGAACACCATTCGAATTCTCGTTCATGTAAAATTGAATGAAACCTATTCGTATCATTTTAGCTGATGCTGTTGAACACTTTCATAATAAACCTGTCCTCATAGTGATAACATTTATTTATTTATTTATTTATTTATTTAAGGACAACCAACAAAACATACACCATACATTCACAGTATCCTTATAAATAAATTAAGCTAAGGTGTTGCCTGCCACGACATGCACAGAATGTTGGAAAACAGTAACGTTGCCAAAGTGACAGAATGCAAAACAATAAATTATTTACTAACCGTCGGAGTATACAATTCAGAAATTTGTTTTTTGAACTTACGTAGCGAAGATGACATATCAACGCTGGCCCCGGACGAACGTGACAGGTTGCTAAATTGTGACTGAATCCTGTTGATAGAGGAGAAATGACCCAGATTTGTCCTAAAACCATTTGCTTTAAACGGCAGATACCTGGACAACCGAGCTAGTTTGAAGGGAACATTGAATTTAATCCGTCCAATGAGATCAGGACAATCTATGTAACCATTTATTATTTTGTATAGGAATAGACTATCCAATATTTTCCTGCGGTCTTCCAAGCTATACAGTTTAAAATAATTTAGGCGTGTATTGTAGCTTGGGAGCTGTTTAGCTAATTTATGTTGATATGACAAATGCCAAAGAAATCTCTTTTGTATTGATTCAACTCTGCGTTTATGTATTTCATAAAAAGGAGTCCAAACGACACTACCATACTCTAATCCCGACCGAACCAGTGAGTTGAAAACAGCAATTTTGCTCGATGCCTTTCTGAAATCCCGACAATTTCTAAGTATGAAACCCAGCAACCTAAAGCCTCTTGTGACTATTTTATCGATATGCACGTGAAAACGCAGTTTATTATCAATGTAGACTCCAAGGTCTCGAATGACATCAACTTCTCGTATCACTTGGTTGTCTATATTATATGAATTAAAATATTGATTCTTATTACGCGAAAAATGTACGAAGTTGCATTTATCAGCATTTAATTTTATTTTATTTATATTACACCACCGCGCAAAGCGATTCAGGTCATCCTGGAGGAGGCGCCAGTCATTAACGTTCTCCAAGCGAACTGTAATTTTGAGATCGTCAGCATATAAATGTATTTGTGAGTTATGAAAGCATGAGTGAACGTCATTGATGAAAATGTTAAAAAATAAGGGACCTAAGTGGGAACCCTGGGGCACTCCTGATGATGCCAAAAACCTATCAGATGCGAATCCGTCGATCACAACTCTCGACAACCTGCCGACGAGGTAAGATGCACACCAGTTCAGCAAGTTTCCTGTGATACCAAAGTGATAAAGCTTGTCAACAAGGATTTGATGGTCCACCTTGTCAAACGCCTTGCTGAAGTCCGTGTATATAACGTCAACAGGAGTGCCACGATCCACCGATTCAACCAAGTCAGACATGAAACAGACTAAATTTGTTGAGGTTGATCTGGCTTTCATGAAGCCATGTTGCTCAGGTATGAGAGTGTTTTTTACGTGCCAATATAAAATGGGATGAATCAAAACCTCAAAAACCTTTCCAAATACAGGCAAGATAGAAACAGGACGATAGTTTTTTACTGCTGACTTGTCACCCGATTTGTGTATAGGAATAACTAGCGCCTCCTTCCATGCAGATGGGAACTGGCCTGTAGAAACAGAAAAGTTAAAAATTATGCTTAGAGGTTCAGCTAAGTATTCACTACAATGAGTAACAAATATAGGGGGTATACCATCTGACCCTGCTCCCTTATGTGGGTCAAGTCTTTTTAAAACCCTTTCAACGGCATCTTTCGAAAAAGATATGCTATTTAAGCAATGTGAATCAGGATTGTCAGGGATAGTTGGTCGCAAAGTATCGAGCTTATCGCTATTTTCATATACATCGGAAAAACACGAAGCGAAAAATTCACATATATCAGATCTTTGAGTTGCAATTTGGTTACCATAGTGCATGCTCGAGGGATACGAACTGAGGCCATTACGTTTTTGTTTTAAAAAAGACCAAAACAGTTTAGGGTTTGCAGTTAAAGAGGACTCGATCGATGCAATGTATTTTTTATAATTCATACGTGTGAGTTGTGTACATCTCTTCTTAAGTAAACGATATGTTAAGTCATCTAGCGGATTCAAATATTTGGAAAAAAGCTTACGATATTTATTCTTTTCACGGAGAGCATTAATTAAACACTTACTGTACCACCTTGGGTATTTATCTGAGTTAGACTTAGACAATGGAACATGTTTCCTAATAATGTCATTGATAATATTATAAAATGCAGATACCATTGTGTCAATACTAGAATACTGCGAGAACAAATCATGCCACTGTATTTCCATTAATGCGGCAATTATTTTAGAGTAGTCTGCTTTATAAAATTTAAACCTAGGTTCTTGTTTAGTGAGAACACAGAGTGAAGTGCTACATTGTAACTCGCATTCCAATGGTGGGTGATACGTATCGATGTTAGTTAGAGGGGTTTCACTAACGCGCATACCGGACACCGACATATTAGACAAAATTAAATCCAATATCCTATCCTTACTGTTCTTGATCCAGTTATATTGATTTAAATCGTGATAAGCAATAAAGTCAGATAGCATATTTTCATACACACTTTTATGGCTAATTGATGCGGTAAGAGGAGACCCAGGCTGACCATGCCAGTGTATACCACCCAAGTTAAAATCGCCTAATATTAACGTTTTTTTAAAGTTTACAGATATTCTATTCACGTTGTCGAAAAAGTGTTCAATTATGTGTTTTTGAATAGGTGGTGGTAAATATACGCTGCATATCATTAGCTTTTCTATCTGATTGTCTACACAAATATCCACACTAACCCACAAATCCTCACAATTGCTCTCGAATTGCGGATGTCGACTTGATGTTAACCACTTTGACACTGCTATCAAAACTCCTCCACCCGATTTGTTGCAGTGAAATCCACTAGATTCGCGATCGCGCCTATAAACCCGGTACCTGTCACAAAACAATTCAGAATCCAGTATGTCACCGGCCAGCCAAGTCTCACAAAGTACAATTATGTCATATTCGCACGTTAACATATTAAAATAAAAATCATTAGTTTTGGTACGTAATCCTCTAACATTTTGAAAATATAACTTTATTTGATTATCGAATTTAAATACAAGAATACCAACACTAGGTGAAAAATAAAAGCTACTTATTTAAGATTATTTAATGTATCCAAGTCGCGAATGAAAACAGCCTCTGAAGTGTCCGATTTACGCACGTACACTCGACCGCCACGCACCCATACATATTTGAAGGACAGTTGTTTTGCACGAAGTCTAGCCGCCGCGTGAAGGCTTTTATTTTCGACGGTCAAGTTCTCAACTACGTACACCGGCGACCTCTTATCGTCCAGACCCAGTACGCTAGTATTCAATTTTTCTTTTTGATGAGTCTTGTTGTATTGAATTGAGGCGGCGAGCACCGAGTCCCTGGTGCGGGGAGTGGCGAACTTGACCAAAATTGATCGCGGTCTCGATGAGTTCGGGTTGGACTTTGCAATACGGGAACAATATAGTATGTCGCAGTCATTGATAGGATGGTTAATTACATGCCCAAGTTGTTTAATGACAGAAATTACGTTTTCAGATCTATGTTCAGGCACACATTGAAGCTCAAGATTGGAAGATCTAGACATTTGATCCATTTGACGAACTCGGTTGGATAACGTAATTAACTCAGACCGTAACTCATTGTTGACAGTTTCTAATTGTTTTATTTTCGTGCCATGACTGTCGATATCGCTCTTTAAAGAATCAAACTGATCGCTTAAAAATCCCATAGAAGTCCTAACCTCGGCAAGTTGATCGCTCACCTCACGAAGCCTGACGTTCATCGTGCCTTTTAGGTCATCCGCGAATTCATTCATCACCGAGCGCATCTCCTCTCGCATAATTAACCTAATATCTGCACGTGTGACGTAACCTGTAGACGATTGTGTTGACTCCGGCCTATTGTGAGCCTTGCGGCGTGTCACGTTGAATGTTACCTCGGCCATTCCAGTAGGTGTAGACGGGCGCACTAACATATTGGAGTTGTCACCTTTAGGTTGTTTATTTTTGCACTTAGGACAAAGCCAATACTTCCTGACCTCATTATCCAAAGATTGTATCTCCTCCACAGTGTAGTTTAGGCACAGATAGTGATAAGCCTCACTGCATCGCGTGCATTCCAAGCAATCATTATGTAATACGGTGTCATTGCAAGCCGCACAAGTCTTCATTATAGTGAACTCCGTAGATAAAAAACTGACAGGTAAACACCACAGTAGATATATGAGCTAGATTTATCTACTGTGTAAACACGCTCCGTCCCTTTTTATCGCGCAGAGGTGCAAGTGAGCAGAAGTCGCAGCGCAGACAGCGTGGGCGCCGAGCACTCACGAAAGCACGTACGGACTTCCCCGAGCGGATTAAGTTGTAGAAAGATAGCACTTGTGCGCGCGCGTGAATCTTATACGTATTATAAGAGCACCGAGAGACTATTATAGCGTGAGCTTAAAATTCGCAGTTGAGGAGCAGCAAGCGACACGTCTGCCTCCAACTAATATCCGACGATAGAGTCCTTAAAATAAATAAATAAATAAAAGTATAGTTCAAGTTCGAAAATTTGTTGGATTTTTGATAAATATATTATCAAATGGCCAATAGATGTATAAAAATGGACGGAGCAATTATTCACACGACGTAATTACGTAAAAATAAGAACTATAACATAGTAAAGGAAAATCTATTGGATTACTGTGAAAAGCTATGTATTTGTGGTTAAAGATACACATTTTTTATAAGCGACACGAGCTTCGCTAAAAACAAAGAAATAATATCACTAAACTAATATTTCATAAAAGACGGTAGTCTTAAAAAAAAACCCAACCAAACAGTCACAACGCGGACCATTCCCTGCGAGTGTAGAAACTTGAACACGAATGCACGAAGCATTGAAAATGGATGCGGCATTGTTGGCATTGTCACGGCAGAGAGAGACATGATTAAATTATGGCATGTATTTAAATGATCTTTTTAAATTAGCAAAAACGGCAAATAAAAAAATCTAAATGGTCATCTATTTTAATGATTGATCCTCTTTCTTTGAGACATAAAATAAAATCGATCAATATTTTAACCTCTTTTGAACTACGGAAAAAAAAATTTAGATGTAAAAATTATATCTGATCGTTACTTGTTGGTCCTCAAAAATAAAAGNGGGGTACTACATGGTAAAATAAATCTCGGAGGCGAAAGCAGGATAATAGAAGGTTCTGACTATTATTACATATTACATTTTAATTCTTTTCCTCAAGAATGAATTACGAACTTTTGCATATAAACATTGTAAGAAAGGCTACGAAAACAGCAGATAGCGATTCACAGCGGGATGGTTAGATAGGTAACTAAACAAAGCTAACCTTGTTGCAAGATATAATTAGCGCTACCTATCTAAGAATGCAGAAACCATGCTGAGTCGACTCTACATTACATTACACTACATTAATTTTAATTACCCTGGGAAAGGGCTAGACTACCATATTGAAATTTGTAAACTTATTTCATGCATGTTTATGAAATTTGAAATATCTTGATATCAATTTAAATTCAATAAATATAATTTATTTATTCATGTATATTTTAACGAAATGTCAAAGATGTAAGTATTTTAAAGAAGAAAAAACGTGTTAAACTAATTAGTCATGTGACTCCAAGTCTCAATTTTTTTTAAAAGTATCAATTTCAGCCGTGTGTTCTAGGATCACCAGCGATCACGTGATAAGAATGTGTTTGTTTACGAATCATCCGTGTCGCTCCTGCGTGACGTAGTCACAGCTTTTGGTAGACGCAGACGCGCAGGCGCGGCGCACAGGAAGCAGCCGTTGGCAAATATTCAACGGCCACGTGGCCGCTGCGCAGTACGCTGTTATCAGTTTGTCTTGAAATATTACAGATCTAATGCTGGTAGGAAATCCTGAAACCTCTTTAGGAAAATCTGATAAATAAATAGATTAATGGAGCAATATAATCACAAGAAACGCAAGTTGAAAAGCAGAGTTTAGAACGTAGTACCGCTAAGAAACAAGCAAAAGAACAGGAAATTTTTAATTGTAAAGAGCAAGACAATACTGTAGCAAAAAAGTACGTTGAGTTATAGAGCTTTTACCGTAGCACCTACGACGGAAACGCTGTTGTATTTCATTCGCTACTCGTAATGTATTTCATAAAGATATTGTAAGTATGTATTGCCAAAGTTTGGTAAATTGTGCCAGACTACAACTAAGCAGAGTTCACTTCACATAAAAGATGATAAGTAAATGTAGAGATCGAGAAAAAATCAAGGAAAACAGACGATAATTTTTAAAACTCCTTAACTTTTTTGTTCATTTGATTCTAAATTCTAAATCCAACAATGATTTCATGCCGACTGGTCAGTTTTCAATTAACAAGTACAGTCGAAAATCAGGATATGTGTTCACTGTTTTTTCAATACAAAAAATGGGACAAAAAGCGTGTCGTTCCGTCAGCCACATGGTCAGGAGTTGGCACAAAGCGCCGAATATGCTGCGCACATGTGCCGCTTATGGTCGCCAGGACTCCGGGGTTTCCGGGATCGTCCGGGATATTGTCTTTTATTTTTTCAAATTTTCAATTTGGAACCGTGATGAATAAGCCAGTGTTGAGCTGTCGTCTGTCACTTGTAAGTGATCAGGCGGGATACTGTCTGTTTTTATAAGTTTTGGTGCTGTGTTCGATCTTTGACAGGGACAGGATATAATAAAATAATAGAAATAATTAAGGATACATTATTTTCATGAGTCAATTGAAAGATGCAAATCCTACTTATAACGTAAAGCTAAATAATTTAATTGACGGCAGGTCCCAGGACACACTACGCATATTATTATCTCATCAAAGTATCTAACTTAGTAATTACACACTGCATGTTATATTGTCCTAGGATACAATGCCATAAGTGCGGACCCTTGTGTCGTGTCTTACAGAGCCTGCCTTCATAGCGTCGCGCTCTCTTCGCCAACATCGTTTATAATAATTGTAATGTAATTATCTGTATAGACAAACGTAAGACGTAATTGGATCCTGAATTAATTTGTTTTTATTATTCTTGTCGTTATAGAATAACAAACATGATTTGTAAGTTGGTTTAGGTACCGCACAAAACTCTATTCTATCTTTTTTGTCCTACATTTTATTTCATTAGGCATCAGACGCTATTAATATGGATTACAAATGTATGTTTAAGCATAAGTCAGTCAATGACGATTTTTATAGTTATTCGTACTTAAATGAAAGGTTTATTAAACCAATGTTTAAAAAGACACCGTTTTCTACTTTAAACGCTTATTATGTAAGTAATACTGTATTCCACCTATCAAAATTGTTTTTTTCTTAAAGACAGACTTCGAAGATTTCGAACCTTATATTTCACATTTCACACAATCTATTTAAAAAATCAGCCATTTAGTGGTAGGTTTACGTCCCACTGGTTGATTGTACAAACGAGACAAAACGAGAGGTTACCGGGTTTATCTCGAACTTTGGTTAGGTATGTTTCAAGAGCGCCGGCTTATGAAAACATGATAATTATACCTAATTTTAGCGTAATAATATTCACTATGTCGTCATATCCGTTTTTGGTAAACCATGAATTGATTTTTACTTTAACCACAGATAATATAACTTTAACAAAAAGGTTTTTTAGATTAGTTCCCATGATTTTGTGCTTTGGAGTACAAAAGTCGTGTAGTTCTGATTGATCCATGCCAGACGCTAATGATATCTATAATAATGCTCGTTAAGTCTGACACCAATTTTGTGAATTTAGTTAGAAGAAAGACAAATAAAAAGTTATAAAGTAGGTACCTACATAGGTTTTCATAAAAGACGCAAGAGGTCTTTACGTAAAACCGTCAATGCGTAAATGTAGCGTCGGATTCCAAAAATTTTATCACACTTACATAAAGTACGTGTTGAAGTTTAAAACCACCATTATGTAGGTGAAGTAGAGTCAGGATTCTGACAATTTATAAAGTAGGTACGTGATAAAGAAATTCTAAACAGTTTCCAATCATTATATCCATCATCACAGTTTAAACAAAAGACATTGTATTTTTTGTCGAGCGAAAATGAAAATAAAGAAGTTTACACACCTACATTGAAAATAAATTTCAGCCATTATAAAATAAAAGAAGACAAAAATAAAGTTGTTTTGTTCGCCAAATAATTTATAACATTAATGACAAGATCTACGCAGCAGCTCAACCTACACGATAGCAAATAGCATTCGTTGGCAGAATATTTCGTAATAGTTAGGCCAATCAATGGTTATCAACAATATATTTGTCATCGCGATACCTAAAACATAGTGATTTTCCCTCCTTTGATCCGCATTAATGAACAACCGCATCAAACGGATGTCCAATTTAGAAAATACGAATTTCCTGATTTACTAAATTAAAATTAAAACATGATTGAGCTGGATAGGACAGCGCGTACTTTTGCGATGCTTCTAAAGTTATTTAATTATAGTTAGACAAATACAATGATCGTTTATGAATGAATTAATGAATGACAATTCCGCCATATTGTTTGTTTACGCGTGCGCGCACCGCGCGATCGGGCCGAGTCGGGCGCGTTCGGCTCTCGCGCCTGGAAATAGCACGCACCGACCGTCGAAGAGTGCGGTCGACGACCTGCGCCCTGCCTCACCGAAATATTGGAACTTTACTTACACCCAATCCTTTTTCTGATTATGATACAGGTCACCAATGCGTTAACTCATTCGCTTCCCAACCCCTTATCAGCATAACATTTTACAACTTAATCATAACCTAACAAATGATCGAATTATCAAGACAAACAAATACACATAATTTGTTCAACAGACACTGATAGCTGTTACGAATGATTCGTACTTACTCACGCCAATTGGTTTCTGACATTAGTCATAGATGAATGACGATATTGATGCTAAGAGCATTACTTCATTGGCTCTACAGAGTTTTCATTCATAAGTGCGAAGGATACTTTATGCAATAAACAGCTAAGGCTGTATGCTGAAGTTGTGAATCGTTGCCTAATTCACTGCGCAACCAGTGGCGCCCTCTGCTGGCTGTACGCAGAACTACGAACATTGTAGAGTCGTTGATGTTAATTCAGTAATCCAATGGAGCTTACTCACTTTGTTTCTTGTTAATTTATTAGGTACTTATTAAGTGTAGAAACAAGTCGTATAATAAAGTATAATACTTATTTTTTGACGTGGCTAGTTATTCATTAATGAGCTCTACAATTCCAGTAACATTCCAAGTAACTGATACTGGTTTTATTAAATCGCATAACTATTTGTAGCTTTCCATCATAAAACAGCTAATATACATTAATTATGCTTAAAGATAACCTATACTGAATAGTTTACTATTTTGTCTATATACAAAAATAAAATTTTTGCTTCGTTCACTTTATTCATTTTCAGAAAAAAATCTGAAAACACAAAACCTAACTTTGTTATTAGTGTACTGTATTAACAAATATAACCAAACTTTCAAAGATGAGACAAATATACAGACATAAGTAACGGAAAATATGCGAAAAGCGTTTTTCACTGTATATTCTTCAGTTTCAGTTCACTCTTGGCGAATATTGTCGGATATCGTCATCACTTATCGAGTAAAGCTCAAAGCTGTGTGGGCTTTAAAAAAGCTCATTTCATTTTCATTTTTTCATTTTTCATCATTATTGTGAAAAATACGCATCAATTTGTCACGAAATATCTATGAAGTGTGACGAATGATATATGAATTTTCCTATGACGATTCGTTTTTGTGGCAAATTGACAATAACATCATCCTCATGACAACAGTTGCACATAAAACATTTCCTCAGCATTATAAACAAAGTAAAGTTACAAATCCATTGAAATTGGCATTCATTCATACAAATGTAAGCAGCATCCGCCTTTCAAAATAAAAAGCCACGCGTGGAAAGCACAAGTATTCGCCGTGAGGGGCACGTGAGAGCTAAATGATTTATAGAGCAGTTGCGGGAATCGGCGCGCGCGCATCCCGGGACGAGCGGTGAGAGCACCGCGGCGATACAGCGCAATGAGCTTAATTATTAGTTTTCTAATAAAATATACATACAATTAAGAGTATTCGAGACATATTAAATTGATAAAAACGTGATTTTTTAAGCGCGATTTGTAAATGAAAGCAGTCTAGTGGTCTGTGCTCGCATCTGCATTTTGTAAATTTATATTTAATCGCATCACCATTGATCTCCCATAACTAGGAAGATATGAAATATCATCACGTTCTACATATCCAACACCGCAATAGATTCATGTAAGCTAACGCATCTCGGGCTAGAAGAGACATAATAATATGATTTATATCTTTTGGTAAAGTAACTACGTGTTTGATGCTGTCAAATACATACGTAGGTATTTTCAGTGATAACTCTTATGTTTTCTACTTTACACTTCATTTTGCCTGAAACGACTCGTAAGTTACCCTCGTACCCACATTCGTTTCTTATGTACTTATTTATTTTTTATCTCTACTGAAAAGTTGATAGTTTTCATATACTCGTATACGAGATATCACATCTAGAGTTCTAGACCGACTACATGCATTTATCTGGTTTACTCCAATGCGCGGGCGCCGACGCGTTTCCGTGTCAACATCGTTGCGCGTCTCGGCTCTGTCTGTCCTGCTCCACCGATCATGACCAGGGATTCAGGAATCCATTTGGGATGTGATGAATGATGCGAATACGACAGTGTTGGCAAAAAGTTAATCTGATTAATGATTAAAAATTAATGATTAAAATCATAATCAAATTTTTTTGATTATGATTAGTTAATCTTTAATCAAAAATTTTGATTAAGATTAATTAATCATAATATAATCATTAATCGTTAATTTGATTATTTGATTAACTATCTACTATTTTCATAAGAAAAGGGTTGAGAGTGTATGAAAAGGTACCCGCGACTTATAAAATATCTAGCAAACGGGGGATCTGGAGTTGTACTGTCGTTTTCCCAAAAAACTGCGTCAATTTTCACTACTCTAAACACTTATCGCACTAGTTTTGTTTCTCACAATTCCTTCTATTCTTCCGGTATCCTCCAGCAAAATTGGGTCAGGATAGAAGTTAAGCGGGCTGGCTGACGATAGGGGAGAAGTCCCCCCAAAGATAGGCGCAAGCGTGGGCAATCCAACGGAAAGGTGGGGTTGCTAAACTAGGACGTTTTGTGTTTTGGGGAGGTGCAGGAGAGTTCGTAACAGAAGTTTCGGGGGAGGCCCACGCGTGGGAAATTCAATAGAAGGGTGGGGTTGCTAAACTAGGAGGTTTTGCGTGTTGGGGAGGTGCAGGAGAGTTCGTACCAGAAGTTTCGGGGGGAGGGCCACGCGTGGGCAATGGGGATGTTGCCTGGGTCAAAAAGCAAGAGTTTTAATTAGTCCGTCAGTTAACTTATCAAAAAATACTCTACACGTATTTTTCACTTTTTCAAACTAATGANGCCTCTAGTCCCAAACAAAGCAAAGCTTGTAATTTAAACAAACATGGCAATGTACCATTCTGCTTGCTTATTGGCCGCTAAGCGTTGGCCAACTCAGTAACCAATGATGGACGATTGTCACTCAACCACAAAGTACCACGTAAATTAAAAGATTTTTTTTTTATGTGATAGGAGGCAAACGAGCATTTTAATAACAAATATTAACCAATAATATTTTTAGTTAGATTAAATATATTTTTAGTTAACCAATAATATTTTTAGTTAGATCAAATATATTTTAAAGTTAAGTTATACATAGATCGAAATGTATTTATTAGGTGATCAATATTAAAAGGCAAACTTGATATAAAAATCATCAAATTAACAAAATTAAAGATCAATAACTAAAAAAGAGGATCAAATATTATTTTTGTTTACCAAATATTAAAAGAGTAGGTTAAACATAAATATTATGTTACCTTTAATGAAGATCATTCATAATTTCCGTACCGTGCGGGAATANAATTAATGGCTAAATATTTAATAAAATATGATAGCGAATTCGCTATTCGTCTTTTACAATATTTATTTAGATAATTATATTTATCTATTGTCAATAAACATTTATTTTTTAAATAATTGTTAATGAACTACACTTTGAACATTGAGCTACGGTGATATTTGGTAAATCTGTCGAACTTTAAAATAAATTAAGTAGCATGAGGCAATATATACTTATTTTGAGAGAGATTGAAACAGTTTTGTTATCCAATTGAGAGCGTCGACATTCACCAGGATTATTTACTCATACGATAAGAAAAAGTTTAAATTGTTTACTTTCTTTTTTTTATGTAGTTACTTAATCTAGTATGTAAATGCTTTTGGAAGGTTAAGAGGAGAATGGACACAACCATTTCCCATCAACTTTTACATCAAAACCTACCTAATGATAGTACATTTAAAAAACATATTTTTCTAATAATTCTAATATCTCACCACACTTGCTAGGTGAGTTTTAGAACAAGTTTCTATAACAAAAGGTCGTGCTTATTTATTTGCTAAAAATATATTTAATAGAGTCAAAAAAGCCAAGCCTGCAAGTTTTATTATTACTCACGTGTAGTTTATGCATTCTGCGACTAATCTCTAAAAATATTTACTACCTGGTAATAAAAAATACATAACGTATCATCAAACTCGTTTTTGATTCTACCTGGCCTGGCCTGGACGTATCTTGTAGGCAATACTCTAGCTAGGATTCTTTTTGGAGGATCAAACGTATGATCTACTAAGTGCTAACTAATACCTAGTACTATCATCGGAATTATCTATTTGCCTTAACACCTGTATAAAGAAAAACGCGATGCGTTCTGAAGAGTCAAGCGGCAAAAATCGGAACTAAACAGTAGGTAACTACTCAAATTCGCGCCCTCCTGCAATCTCCTCTATTTCTGAACAACAATATTGAAACAGCTCTCTGAAATTTTAAAATATTCAAAATATTTACACTGTAGCATTGATACTGAACTGAGCGGACACTGTGACGGAACTGTGGCTTCACTGATATGTGTGAATCGAGCTTAAATGTCAGCTGGGACGGTTCAGTCACGGTTCAGTGTTGGAAAGCTATTTAGTTTTGATTATTATCATTGATTCGAAACGAGAATACAATTTTCATAAATCATTTTTTAATCCACAACGAGCAAGCTCTCTTGGCCTGTATCACCACACCTGACAAATTGCATCAAATCAACGACTAAAAGAACCTGCATTAAATCCAAAAACGAATTCTTTAGATAGCAAAGAGATATCTACAAAATCTTCCACAGATTTTAGAGCGTCTAGGTACGCCAAAGCCAAAAGCAGCTTATCTTCCAAGTCTCGTGCTTCAAGCTGCTTAAACTTTGTCGAACAAATTGCATCATTCCGAGTGCCAGGGGACTGAAATGCGCCCGTATCAAAGTATCTTTGGAACGCGTTTGGTATTGACAGGGATGTTAGGGTTGCTATCTAGATATTTATATAAAAACCCCGAATATTTAATTTTCTGATTACCTACAGCTGGATTATTCTTATTAAGTAAATAATAAATAGATGCCTCAAAGATGAAAATAGACTAAATAACTATTTTTTCTTTCTTTCTTTTCAAAGGCTGGTATGGTAGTTAACTACTTAAAGTTTAGGAAAATCCTCATTCTTGAAAAGAATATCAATCTATAACTACATATTTAGAAATATCTTAATTAACCGACTTCAAAAAAGGAGGAGGATCTCAATTCGACTTTCTATACTACAAAAACAGGACAAAGTTCGGACAGGATCACAGTGTCCGGATCCAAATCCTCAGTGATGGCAACCCTATAACTACTAGATAACGATTCATTGGACTAGATCCTCAAAGCAAAGGGTATAGGGGTGGCTTCAAATGCTTTTTTTAATCTGTTGCCAATTTACGAGCAAATGCGGTTACAGTTTGGGTAAATTACAGAAATTATTGTTGCATTATTATAGAATTACGTCCAAAACTATCACTAATTTATTTTTGTACTAGATGATTTTGTTGTTATGGATATTTTAAATTGAGATATCGCGTAGTTATAGACTGTAAACTGAATCGTGAATTCGCTTTGAAATTCAATCCTCAAAGGTAACTTAAGGAGAATGAGAAATTTTACTAAGTATTAGTATAGAAAACATTTTAATCAAATATTATTTTTTTACTTTAGGAATATTCCCATCGAACTCGTGTAACTTTAATTGGCTATTTTTAGATTAATTATGTTGTAACTACTTTAATGAACAATAGTGCATTATGGACGGTACTATTTACCTAAACCCATCGTCCATTGTGAATTTGTTACAGAGCCGACCTTGATAGCCTGTGGTCATTTTACACCAATTAGCCGTATAAGGGAAAATACCTAATGCCCTTTGCGTATTAAGTGTCCAATCGCTAGATAACAATAAACAATATTATTATGTAACTAAAACCACACATCTAGCTATATTTTTCGCCTGGCAACACTGCAACGCAGTATCTAATGGCGCAGTTGTTGAAAAATCTACCTACTTATTACTACTAAGGCCCAATTTCATCAACAAACGAGTTTAACAAATTTCAATAGTTAAAAGCAAAATAGTTAAAAGTTAAAAGCAATGAATTTCAATAGTTATCTAACAAAGGCATTAAAACCGTATTGTTACGGACGGCATTTAAAAAACTAAAAAATATTCAGATGACAACCCTATTTACATATAAATTTTCTAAACTCATAGAAATTAAAATATCTTCGAACTCCCACGGGATAGGCAAGTAATATTTTCAGGTATTATAGATAATTATATCATGCATCAATATAAAGTAAATATAGCTGCCAATTTTTTAGGACAACGGAGAAAAAAATGTTTTCTGAAAATCATAAATTATTATGTAATTCCTAAATCACTNATGATTACTTTTTTAATCATGATTATTTTAATCAGGATTAATTTAATCATGATTAAAATTAATCAAATTAATTAATTGATTAAAAAATTAATTGATTAGTGCCAACACTGGAATACGAATAGCTAATGTTAATGGAATCCCAGAATATTTGTCTTAGAGGTTTTCGTAGAGACCAGACTGGGAAACCAAACTGAAGAGTCATTTGATGTTTGTCTGACAGCTAAGTGCATCGAATCATTGAATAAATTATGTATGGTTTTTCTTTAAAATAGAGCAAACATGGAGTTGCAGTAGGAATAGTCTGTCCACCTTTTGTTCTCACCGCTGCTCTACGAGGTAGAGCAAAAATATCTCGGTTTTGTAAAAATGAGCTTTTTGTATCTATTTTATCTACTTCAATATTTATTCAATAATCCTGCTACCTTTAGCTTGAGCTTGTAGCTTTTTCTGTTCCTTTTTTTTAATTTAAGTTTTCTCATTTTAATTAGGTACCTAATTAGTGTATCAAGTATCGTGACAGAAAAGTATTTAAGATTTTTACAGTGTCATTATTCATTGTTCTGACATCACGTTAACGTTAACGTGTTCACTCATGCTGCATAGTTTTGAGTCACTCAACAACCACAGACACAGAGTCGCCTCGCTGACTCAGGTGGGTTTCAAAAGCACGTGAGTGGGATTCTGTGAAAATGTTTTGTAATACGTGGGTAAACCCTAATTACTTGTCAGCAGAGCTATTATTAGGAGCCATAGAAGAGGAATGCAGGAACACGGTAATACTATCATACAGTATTGTAACTTCATATAAACGGACGAAACGCGAACTTTCCTTCGAAATTCAAATCTCGGTATGCGCTCGACATGCAAAAGTCGGGGGTGTCGCGAATGTGCCACGGTAATAAACGGATGATGTGTTATTTTGAAACAATAAGCGCTCTTTTTTATAAAAATAATTACAACTACCTATTTATACAGGGTGTTAGGTAAATAGGTTTATAAGCTAACACTAGCCCACGTTAACATATTATGCATATAAATGGTATGGTGAAGTCAGTGATATCATTTTAATTTGTTTAATTTTCTTACAAAATAAAATTTAGAAAATCAGATTTGTATGCAAATTAAAACTATTAAAATGATGATTTCAATTTACTGACTTCACTAAGTATAATTTTTTATCACAAAACAACACGCATTTTATCCTATTTCATTCAGTAAGTTATTTTGTTTGTCAAATTAAAAAAAAAATTACAATCACAAAATACATTCACAAAACTAGATAAAAATTCTAAGTAGGCAGATGTAATGAAAATATTGTCTGCAGGTGGACAGCCCTATCGCATGTTGTCATATGGTGACGTACCGCGCGGCTGTTGACATTTATTTAAGAAATATGGCCGAGTTGGAATACTGTATAGATAGTATTACCGTGGCAGGAAGGTATGTAAATATTGTCATGCACGCACAACAACTAACGTTTTCTTGGAAAAGACCTAATAATAGGTAGAAATTTCAGACGACTAAAATACAGGGACTGAAAATTATTGAAATGTTTGACTTCAATTCTTCTATGTGGAATTCCTTAGGTATGAACAGCCAGTGAACAGAAAGAAACATAAAGCAGGAACTAATAGAGCATCTGCTGAAACATCAAGAAATAATAAAGGATCAGTCATCGAATAGAACCTAAATAAGGAAAGATAAATAAAAACATTATTGGATCACGGGGCACTTTTCAAACTGTTAATTATGAAAAATCTAAAACGTTAAAATAACGGTATCGTTGTGGCCAATGAGATGCTGTCATAGTGACATTGACAATACGTCAATGTCACGCTAGCATCAAACGTCAGAATGGAGGGACGCGCGGAGACGACTCCGCGCGCTTTTGTGCTAAGTGATGAATTGTATCTAAATTAGGGGAATATAATGTATAAGATGAGTATCCAGTGTTTTATTTAGGAGAATAGATCTACCGGCCTCTAATAAAACTTAAGAATTAGTTTTGATTTCGTTTGTGCAAACTCAAAACAATCAACTCCAACAAATACAAAACACAATACCGCAATATATTTCCGATTGCCACAGGTCCATTCTAAGAATTAACTTATCGCTCCCATGCTTTACTTAATTCGCGAGGAAGTTTTACCTCCGCACCTATTGCAATAGGCGGCGTAGGCGCACCCACACCGCTTAATATTTAGCTTTATTAGCCAGTATCCCATTCAGAGAATGTGGCTCCGCCCACTGCCGTTGCTTAAGCATTGATATTCAATTCGCGGCTAATTATATGATAACTGTCGCGTGGAACCATACTCGATTATGGTGGACCGTGACGAGCATTCGCTACGATCACACACGCTCTTCGAATGTCCTGAAAATGATGGCCATTAAAGCTGAAATATAGAAACCAAAAGAATAGTACATACCTATTACCACTTATTAGCGAACACGACCAAGGATGCCCTTATCTCCCCTAAATTACAAGAAGAAAGTATAACTACTTAACTGTAACACATTTTCATCAACCGCTTTACTGAAAAAAAGTGAATAGGTACTCTTACCCACCGAAGAGTATAAAAAAGTACTAACTAATTTGCCGAAGAACATAATGACTTGCAATATACTGATGTTAACTTGCTGAAAGGCCCTCAAACCAATTGCATTACTAAATAAATACTTCGCCAAAAAATACCGTCAACCATTCACACTAAAGCCTCATCCCGTCCATATGCAGCGCAACCTTTATAGAAACTTCAATCACAAACGGCCGTGGGCAGAGATCGCCTACATGGTTCAGTTTCGCAACCAGATGCATTGCTGCCTTCTCCAAAGGCTGAGCCCACGGCTGGTGGGCAGGTGGAAAGTAGTCCAGCTTATGCAACCACTCTGATAAGGCATGAAAGCCGGCCGTCCTTCAATGGTGATGGAATGCTGGGTTATTGTGAATTTTAATATAGACAGTAGGTATGTGACGCGAAATTTTAATTTTGTTGCCATAGGTCCGGTCTTCTATTATTTAATGTTAGCTATGCATGCATAGCTACGACACAATTAAGACTCCATATTCCAAGACAAAGTCCATCGCTGACTAGCGTCTTTTTCCTACAATGATATGAAAATTAAGCTCCCTAGGTATTTCAGTGAGTGAGAAAACTACACGCTCCCTGAGAAAATTAAGCTCCCTAGTTCTAGACCGATTACATACATCGATTCCTAATTTTACTGAAGATATCACGTGAACTGTTATACTAAACTACTCAATAGCATAGTCTTATCTTTACACGTACTAGTAACCTTCATTATTGTTGTATTCAGTATAAACAGTAAGCAATGCGCACCTCAATGTCACCCATATAAAGCTGAACATCACATAACTTGCACAGAATTAAGCACTTATACTTTCAATGTGCATCGGAGCGCACTAAAATCGCTCTATTATGCCTTTACCGCTTACAAAAGTGTTGAACTTAGCTATATTTCAGCTTTAATGAGATCGCTATATGGCGATCGTCCTTCGTGGGCCCACTTACCCACGCCTACCACTCAATTACTTGTCACCAAACATGTTATAATTCACAAATTGAAAATAACGATTTGTTTACCTATAGGTATTTTGTTGCACATGACCACATACCATACACAGCTCGATCTGCCCACATCCTGATTTGCATGTCGTTATAATGTATGTCACAGATTCATGCGATATACAGGGTGTGGAACAAGGGGACAAGTTGACATAACGTCCCAACCAAGGTCGTGGTTACATTTTTCAGGGAATATAAACTGTAAGTTTGTTATTTATATTCACTTTATTCATAGTGTTATCTTACTCTTTCCGTTGTGCTGAAATGACATGCAATTATTAATAATTATTATTGAGGTTTATGACATGAGAAATGTATAGTACCTTGCCTATAGGTTCTACCTACACGTTGCTACATTTTTTATGATATTTCGGGAAAAAAATATCTTGTACTTACTTAGATGCATGTTCTGAGCTCAATTTTACGTTTTGGTTCATTTGTCTTAGTGTGAATAAACACTCTGTATAAAATTAAGCATTAGCACTTGGAAACAAACAGCAGTTGTTTTGCGTCATTAAACTTATTTAACATATCATAAATTGATGAAAAGTTGTAAATTACAATAACAATTACAACTTGTAATAGATAATTGCGTAATCCCTTACATTTAATGGTTTAACACCTCATTTCGGTATTTGCTTAAATGTTATTTAATAGCACTTTCTATTAATAAGTATCCGTAATCTTTTAAAATAACCGGTAGGTAAAGACATATTAAGCTAAAATTAATTACCCCGTACGTTATTTTATTTTCCATCCACTTTTGTATTGTTAGTTTGTATCTTTTTATGACTTTGAAACGACGTCTCTACGTCATGACGTTGCATAATAAATAAGTATCATGCATGGAATATCCCAGAAACGAATGTCATAGCTCTATATCAGCAAGAGTCCGTTAGATATCCTTATAAGAGGATAAATGAAGTACATTATCGCGTATATGGCTAATGTTATGTAATAACGTTGGTTATGTTGACATTCAACAATGGATACCTACTACTTATAGTAAAACTGATGAATAACTTCGATAATATGGAAACAGATAGTTGCATGTTAATTTGGGTCCGTGGCCGAGTCCCCCTGTGTTCGACGCACCCGTGGTCGACGCCCCCGGTCAGATAGAAGCAATTTTTAATCAAATGTACAGTCAGTCACAAAAATATTTATAAACGAATAAATATTTATACTGATCGTACAAATAAATGTTTAATATTATTTTACCATAGTGATACCTAAAAATATAATAGGTTTTATTTTAACCTATCATATTTTATCATAGGTTTTATTTACCTATAATAACATGTAAATCGATTTACCTAATCGAAATAATTGTAACAATCAGTCTTTAAAATAACTCTACTCTCTCTACATTTAACTAACTACAAATAAAAGTTTTAAGTATTTTTAACAAAAAAATAAATACATCATTTTAAATAGCGTCAAACATGCATGGTTTTCGTTGACTGTACTTAGTAAAAAAATATGATATTAAATTTATTTAAATCGGGGGCTTCAACCACGGGTGCGTCGAATACTGGGGGACTCGGCCACGGACCCGTTAATTTAGCACATTTTATTTGGCTACTGAAATAATTAATAGTAAAAGAGGTTTCTGTGAAGTGAGCTTTAAACAAACAAAACTAAAACACATCATCTACAATCATTTCTTGTGAGACGATAGCTACTCTACACCAATCGCAAAGTTATTTTACGATTTGGCCGATCTCGTATGCGATTTAAAGAGCAAAATGTATTTTTAAAGTAAATATTCGCATTTAATCTGCATCAATCGCATAGTAATCCATATTAGTTATTGCTTTGTAACCTGAATGAGAGTAAGTACGAGAACAGTGTCCTTTTCCAGTGATGCGGATTTCAACACGCGTGCGGATTTCATTATTTCATTATGCTTTTCCTATTGGGCCCGCAACTCTATTTCACAATACAAAATCTTTTTTCTGCGTGTAACCAACAGCGTGATGTTACACGCACGCGGATCAGATTCGCACGCGTGCCAAAATCCGCATCGCCGGAAAAAAGGCACTAAAATTCAACAAATTCTAAATCAAAAAGTCAACTGGCGTGATCTAAATGGAAAATTGTAAGCTCATGTTGAAAAACGATTAAGCTATTGTTTACGTAAACATTTGTGTGACATTGCAATCAACCGCATTACACGCCATGTTCCTGATAGCGGGTGTCGTGTCTTATCACGGGTCTAGATATCATTCGGATTTCTAATTATAGACACACATTCTAGCCAGATTGTATGTCTCTGCTTGGGTCCTATTTCTGTCCCGGAAGTCTATTTTACTTTGATCAAATTTCCTAATAAAAATTCTGAAGCGCAGCGTTAAGTTTCGTGGAAAAACCCACGGCCCTTTTAAAAATTTTGACGAAGATATTGTTTGTCTAAAGAACTTTCTGCTTCCTTTAAAAGGGTTGATGTACTTTAACGTGATTGTAGTAACGGTCTATAATAGGAAAATAATAAGTACCTGCTCTAATTAAAGCATATACTCGTAAAACTTGAAAAATAGAGATAATGTGTTCTATTACTAGCATAATGTAGACTGGTAAAGTACCTAGATTATTTATCAATTTTCATTATCGATCTATGTAAAATAAGTAGGTAAGTAGGTACATATTTAAAAATAAAAATATCACAATTTTTTTTAGTTTGTCCTAAGTTTTATTTATGTGTGGTTTTACAGAATACGAAGTTCCTGAAACACTTTAAATGCATTTAGATTGTAGGTAGAGTCACCTTTAACTAAAGTTTACTTACAAAAATGTAAATCAACATTACAATATGTATTGATCCCACGATAACTCCGCTTTACAGCTACGTAACATGTTTGTTCTTTCATACATTGTATTGTGACAGCATACCTATGTGGATGACATTTGGCAGCACGTCGCAATCCCATTCAGCACCGCTAATTTTGCGTCAACAAACAGATTATGTAAGTATTGGGAGTGAATGATATTCGCGATACCGGCGTCTGCGAGTTCAGAGTGCGCGCGCGCCATTTCCTGTGAGACGTGCCCCTTATCTCGTTCATTGATAGATTTATCTCATCGAGGTCGTGGTGTCCGCAGTCTTTACTACTTCAAGAGTTTTCAACAGTTTACTAACCTAGTAGTGACTGTTTGGTAATCGCTACTATTCGTACTTCAGTTTAGAAACTCAGTGGAAATCAGTCTGAAAGAGGTTGCACTAACCATTTTATAGAAGTATTTTGCTCATTTCGCTATCGTGGAATTGTGATGGAAATATTTGTCACAAAGGGTAGGACAAATTGACGACGAACTAACTTGTAAAATGCTCTTGAACTGGGTCATTCGTGAAATGAGCACTTCCAAGAGTTGTCTGCTCCGGCGCAGCGTAGTCACGCGCACGACTGCTAATGTCATCCCATATTTGGACATTTTCTATCCGGGTGATATCAGAATCGTTCATTACATTTCGATTACTTTGAATGGATTCCAAGAAAGCGATATTACATTATTAATTGTTTGTTGTATTAGTGCCTATACTTAATAGTTTCACATTACCTTTTATTACACCGGCTTAACGATAGAATAGATTCACAGAAAAACTTGAACAGCCGGACGTTAATATGGCAAGAAAATGAGTCAACGCAATTAGGTATAGGTACATCAAAAGGCTATTCTATGTAATGATGATAGAGTAGGTTTTTGGGCTTGAAATGTTTTCCAAATGATGTCCTAATAACATTTGATTGATAGGAGACAACAACCAAAACTCAAAAAACTCAAAACATGTTCACATCGTTCTTTCAGATAAAGACAATTTATCTGAAGAATATATTTATAAATAGAGGAGCAGATGACGGACGGGTGAAGCCACAAACGTTGGCTTGTTGTCATTCCGCGAAGTCAAGTTCCGCGAATTTAACTCTGCATTTGGTTGGTAAAAATCAAAGAACCTGACAGTCGGGTTGGGTTTCGCATGAAAAATGTGATGGATCTGAAAATATTTACAGTTACAGCCTCAATCAGAGGAAATCAATCTATACACGCAAGAAGGAAGATGACTCCTCTGATGGATATGGCACCTCTAGTCCCGTACGGTTAATCGATTTTGTGGTGTTTCAAAGTTCATAGACAACATCCTGTTTTCCCTGAATAACTTAAAAATAGTTTATGCCGTACGTAGGTTAATAGTCTATTCTTGGTAAGGGCCATCATACCATAAAAACGTAATGTTGAAATTGCTTTCGATATTTAAACAGCCAAAGCTTCAACGATTTGGTACAACAGAAAGAATCACCTCAGCAAAAAGTGGCTGGCGCCAAGCCACTCTGATAACAGTCTGAAACTTTTAAAAGCCACGTCGTATTAGGCTTTTAAGGAGATAACGGAATTGTTCTTCAGAAAAAGCGGTATATCTTAGTAGCCCTCACAGCGATTGTTATCAGTGAAATAGTACGAGTATCTGTGGATTTTTTGCTTTGTGCATTTGGCACGAGCTTTGTTATGTTCGTCGGTACATTAGGCTCCTTTTGCCGCGACGATAAACCTCATGCAAGTCGAGAAGTGCTTCCTGTATTGGGCCGCGATCGGTGTCGAGTGTCGCCCGCGCTGCGCCCGCGTCGCTGTAATGTACCTAATTGCAACGGGACACCGCTATCGCCGGCCCGGCTAGTTTACTGACAACTTTTAATTTCCTGTCAGTACGTTTTCTTTGAACCAGCACTTTTAATTATACTTATATTGTTTATGAGCGGCGTGAACGCAGCGCCGGATCAAGACGTGTACGTAATCGAAATGAGTAATCGCAGGAAATTTCTATGACTACCGGTAGTTAACGGGATGAATTGGGTGCTAGTCATCCAATTAATTCAAAGGAACGGGTGTAGAGCTTATGAGTTATGTTCAATTAGGAGGTTTGATAAGTATAAGAGTGGGTAGGTTATTCGGTTTCAAGGTGAAATATGGTAGTGACATACCAAGAGAGGATCCGTGTTAGTGTCAGGTAGTTCTGTAGTCCCAGTTGGTATCGCACAACACAGGCACAGCACGTAACTCGCGGTCGCTTTGCGTTCGCCGGGCGCGGCGTCCGCGCCGATGCGCCGAACGGACTGCTCGCTGAACGCCGGCTCCCCATTCATTTCCACGCATGAATGAACGACGCCAGCGCAGCTGAGCACGTGTACGAAAAAATACTGAAACGTCTAGCCGATAGTGGCTGTGTCGAACGCGCGGCCTAGACGATTATCTAATTTCAGATAGCCGCTGAAAAATAATTAGCCATGTGTGACTCTGCGTGAATGACAAAATAGTCTTCTACTTTTAGAATAGCAGCGGACGCGGCTCGCTTACTTTCAGGAAACATTTTTTTTGTATGTAGAAAGTATGCTTAATCTGAAAGTTTCATTTTCATTTTAAGACTCTTCAAACGTAAACTCAATAAATAAGTCTTACTTGGAACTATTTTAGAAATTCTTTCTCTTTCTTAATTACAAACATTTTTCAGATTCAGCATGCCTCTTTTTGCCTATTAAAAGCACTGGAAAATACCATTTGCGGTATCGGAAAATATTTTCATAAAACCTTATAAATTATTAGTTTCTGTCAGTGAAATGGTCTGGTAACTTTATCTACTGCCTACCTCGAAATAAAACTCACTAGCGGATGGGTAGAAAAAATAGCAAAATAAAGGAAGATCCTTTTTAAATTTTCTTGTGTTGTTGACATTCTTGTATTTTGAAGCCGAATTTTCTTTTTCAGGCGTACTAAGTAGGTAGGTACCTAGGTATTCTTAATCGCATTGTTACAAGTATTTTTCTTCAATCATTTGTTTTATTTCGGCAAAAGTCGGCTTTTGAATTAGTTGTAGTTCATGTAAGTAGAGCATAGAGTTAATAACTCTATGAAGTAGAGCGGTAACTGTTTGCTCTGAGAAATAAGTGGGAAGACCTCATCAGAGGTATTCTGATGTTCGTTAAGGAGAATGGCCCAAACATGACAGGTGACAAGCCTATTGCCATATCTATAGGCCATTGATATTTAAATTGTATTTATGTAAAGTATAATAACCGGTCCAAAAAGTCGTTCCCCATCCACTTGTGTACCATATCGTTGGAATTCGATTGTGTAGTTTCGTAATATGATGCCTTATATTTAATGATATCAAACTATTTTTTAATTATGGCACGATTAGGTATATTTATTAAGAATGTAATAATTTACGAGTGTTTTATTGCTTCTGCAGATAATTAAACGGTTGGAGTATGTGTATTTCAGGACAATAACATCCCAAATAAAAGCATAGAATTATTAAATTCTAAATTAATTACAAAAAGTTCTTACCTGAAACATCGTCAGTAAAATTGTGTAGCGTATAAGTCTTTCGTGTAGGTTCTAATATTTTATTAAATAATTTAACTAAGTAACACTATTTGGACGAAATAATTTTTTTTTTAATAATCTACGTTACGAAGTTACCTACTTCAATTTAGAATTCCTACACTTTAATTTAATCTAACACTTAAAAATGTATTTTCTTTTACACTTATGTTTTTATCACTATTGTCACATGAGATTGGATCACTTCATTTATTACACTTGATATACTTATTTACAATTTTAGATTGCGACTTTCTCTTGATTTTTGCACACTGAGTTTTTTAAGATGCGGTCTTTATAGTTGCAATATTTTTACCTTTGCACACTGTTTCTAATTTCGGATGCGGTCTTTATAGATTGCAATTTTTTCTCGACTGTTACACACTGATTTTATTTTCGGATACGGTGTTTTAAGACTGCACTTTTACTTCACTTGCACACTGGTTCTTAGCGGTCGCGGGCTCCCAGCCCTACCGGAGGTGGGCTAAAGCGGCATGGCTCCGAGGAACCTCAGCTCTGAGGCTCGGCGGTTCCTGCTTGAGCTTGGAAGCCCGCGCCTGCGCGCTGCACGCCTGGGCGTGACCTAGACCCTGAAAACGCCACCCCTCCACCCACACAGACTCAGTTACCATAGTTACGGCCTGAAATTGCATGCGAAAAAACAACAAAATCACCCAATATCCCACTAAGTTACACTCACCTACCATTCACGGATACCACGAAGAATGTATGACAGGAATATTTATACAAACTTCTGTCAGGAAACTGTAGATATTGAAGATTGCATAATGCCATGGCATAAGGAAACGCAGTTAAGAAAGTGGAGCGGTACCTAAAGGCTCGCCCCTCCCAGTCAGCTCAAGCTGGCCCGGCATTGGTCTCTCAGGGGCATGGTATGGGGCATGATGACCTTCCGGATCATATTGATGGCAAACATGGCCAACCTGGGTGGGCCCAGCTTGTTAAGTCATCCTAAGCTCCACGCGATAACTACTTAATAAACTAGCTATTAAGATAATAGAGGCATTGCATTTCATGCTATAACTTCCATTTAGATATTATGCTAATGGCAGATTGTTGACTAATCCATTTGAATTTAATTAATTTCATATAGCATGTATTGTATGTACCTAGTCCTATAGTATGTACTGAACTATTGGCTGTGGGTGTATTTACTAGCCGAACAAATTGGCTCTACTATCCACATATTTTCATTCAAATTGATAGACCTCTCATTCAAATAATTTTGAAAATCCGTGTTTTTTTATTAGGTACGTTTAAAATAAAAACAGCTATCATATAATAATTTGTTTTGGTAGTTTTCACGATTATGCTAATGCGACAATAGGTATGACATATCAATTATAACATAACTCTACAAAATACATCCCACCTCCATCCGAAAATGTCTCCAGCCAATTTCCCAGCTTTAACTTCGCTCCAAATTATGTTACACTAGGCAACAATATCCGTAGCTATCCGAATATGCACCGCCCATGCATCGGTAATCAATAACGGTATCCCGGGTAACCCACCTATCCTATCATGCGTACTAGGTCTCATCTATAAATAAACCTAGGTACATTTCCTCTTACCTAAATTCGATATTCAGTCACGGGGATGTTGTTAAATACAACGTTCGAGAATCACCTATAAACTTATCTTGATGGAACTGCAACATTCTGTAACTTCCGAGGACAATTACTTACCTAACCCTTTTTTATTGGCAAGGTAGAGAAAAACAACAAGATAGAGAAAAGTAGGTAACATTGATACCTACTCGTACTTATATTAACCCCTTATATTACTTTAAAACTCATTTATTTTTTGCAAGTAAGCTTTTAAAAAGCGCTTTTACGCGTCCCAATATTTGTGCTTTAAACCTACCACTGCTACGGGACAATAAGGCTGACTTACACCACCTAACTGACCGTAACTATAACGATAACCGGTGTTTTTTGTATGGAGTTTGACTTGACGTTTGTCAAAGTTAAAGTAAGATGGCGCAACCCAGCCTTAGGATTGGATAAACAGCGCAAGAAACTCAGTCGATATTAAAATTCATGAAAATGTAGCTTTCAATTGAAAAACATCTAACACCCGTATTCACAAACGACGCTTGCTTGAGTGAAGCAGCATATCGAACGCACAGCGTTGAATAGAGCTATGTGATTGGTTCGTGTCACCCTGTGCGTCCACGCGCACTGTGAGACCTCATAGTAATGTTTGTGAATACGGGCGTAAGTGTAAGATGTGTAAATAAGTATCAGTTGAAGTTGAATACTTACTTAAGTAGGTAGGTAACTTTATTTTGTGAAAAACTGTTCTAGTTTTCAGCTATTTCAGTTTTCGACAACTCTGTTTTGCGTAATTAACGAATTTATTAATACAAGAGCAAGCAGTGTTCTTCTTCTTTTCGTGTCGACAATAAACCTACACAGTGTCAGCCCAAAACTCGGCCACAAGAGTGGCATTGTCAGCAGCACTCATCAAATCCTCCTGAGTGCAGTTGCTTGGCAAGTCATTCCATGTTTTTATGTATTACGTGAATTATACTTACATTGATGATGGTCTGAAAATCAATACCATCATTACATTATTTAAAACATGTCTGTAGCACTGGGTATTGTTTTCTATTTATGGTGACAAAAAACCATGTGACATTACAAGAACTGCAACATGTTTACAAGAACCGAAGCGATGTTCATGCGAAGCTCGCTTTGCATACAACTCATTGTTTGCTGAATCTAACGATGTATTGTCATTGTGCTGATATTGATATAACTACGATAGGTAGGTAAGTGTAGCTAACACAATACCACCGCTAGGTAGAATAAGGTAGAATACCACTATACTATTAGGCAGTGTCTGTCCAACATATAACATCAATAGACTTCTTCTATCGTTGGGATTGAACCAACTGAAGTCACAACCATGGGTTCTAAATCGATTTATAATTCGATTAAGCTTTCGTAAGATTTCTGAAAAAGGTCCTGGAAGTAAAATAAAAACCAAAATACGTATTAAGTAATTTAATAAAATTTCTTCAATATAAGAATATGTCCGATTCCATCTATATAATACAAAGCATTTCAAAAAGGGAAAATACCTACATATAAAATACAACCTTCTGCATCTTCACCACGGACTCAAATGCCCTAACACGCTGACATTGGCTGACGTCGTGTCGGCTGCGGTACAATAGACGACCTCCCAGCTAGTGCCTTTAGCGACCCCAATAGAACACGGAATAATGTACGAACTACATTAATACATCGATTGAATATCATAAAAGTTCGGTAAAATTCAACTACGTTAGAAGCACCGTAGAAAAACAGATATTGCCCTACGAAAGACACATTCGTTATATACGAGATCGTTTATTGCACTAATGGGTTACATAGTAAGGACAGTTGCGACAATTTTCTCAAGGTTTATTTACATACAACTACAAAATTTTATTGCAAACTCATATGAATATTTACAGATGAAGTGGTATTAAACACGTGTACAAAACTGTGATGTTGATAGGAAAGCAACTAAGGTCCAAAAAGATAACAAAGGTTGAAATAAAATCGACATCTTCATAATAAATAAATTGTGTATAATACTATTTACAATCTCTCATGATAGACTGTGTAAATAATTCGACACTTCTTCTGTTTTTAAAACATGGCAGTAGAAAAAACAATTTTAAAAGAACAAAATGGGCGCTCCGATATGACGTAGGTTATACTCGTCTACGATCATGGCTAGATACAAAACAGAAGTACCATGAGATTCTTGTGATACGGAGGGTACAGGGTTAGATGGAATAGACAGTGGGGTTCAAGGGTTTGGATAAATAAACACGTCATAAAAGACGATGAGTGAATTTTCCAAGTTTAGAGAGGCAGGTTAAAGTATCTGGAAGAGTTTCTTGAGTTCCACCATGAGTTGCCAATCGGTCTTCACCAGGTCGTCTCTGAAGTAGTCTTTGCAGGCGTCGATACTTGCACGAGATATCTGAAACAAATAAACATCGTATTAATTTATTGACCTCCACGACGCAGCTCGAATATCGCGAAAAAAAAACTATTGCTGGTCCAATATCAGTCCATCATTCGCACTCTTCGGGAAAACCTATTTCCAAAGATGCGTAATAGGTTTCCAGTGCCTACCCTGATAAGTTTAAGTTTTGTTACCTAGATAGATATTTAAGAAGAATGGTATATAGGTCAGGTTAACACTTATTGCAGGTATATTAAATCTCATCTATGCGTCATAGTATCATCATAGTTTGCATTACCAAGAACTACAGTAGAACAATTGAATGAAAACAAAACAATTGTAAATTGAATGTATGTAAACAATGGTAGGTATGAATTATGTTATTGGAAAAGGGCAGACGCTTGCAATTGTAAATATTTATGCCACTATGCAAGGTATTGATGAATAGAGTAAACCTAAGAAAAAAACAAAGAAGATGAACGGTTCAAAGATTTTCAATATAAAACACATACATAAAGGTTCATGGTATATGCGTATAAATAGTCTGTATTAACGAGATCTACTTAACCATTCAAAACTCGTTTAGTAAGCATAGTTAATTGTAATGAGTGCAATTAATTGCTTGCATACATAAGTAGTTGGATTCCTGTAAAAATTGTGGATAGTTCCCACAAAGTATCCAGTAAAAGATTACTTTTAATTAAAAGATACGATCTTCGTCTGACCGCAAAGTATAGGTAATACAAACTTGAAGCAAGCGAGTNAAACGATGTGCAGTCTTCCGAAGTACAATGACGCTTGCACAAACACGTCTCTGTACTGCGTTAGAATAATCACATCCGTCGGCGTTCGATTCTGTATCTTCGATATTATTACGAATTTTGAAAAATTAAAAAATTAGTTTATAAAGGGGCTATTTTAGAGTAGTTTAATGCAAAAAAACAGATTTTGACGGTTGCGATCATACGACGTTGTTCGACGACGCCGACGACATGTAAATAGATGAATACGATTTGATCGAGAGAAAAAAACTAAAAATGCCTCAAGAGCGAGTTTTACATTCAAACAGGATTATAAATAAGAGCACTGGCAGAGCAATAAGGACAGCACGCCATCGAGCCGCAGTGAAATTCAATTCAATACAAATTACAAAGCCCATCGAAATGTCATAAATTAATTCATGGCTCGCAGAATTTAATTGCGGCCAAGCAAGACATCCGCAAAAACTGGTTCCAGAGCCTGGGAGCTGAGTCGCCTAAAAATAGCGGTGGAAGTTGAATTACACGAGTGGTTCATTCAGGTCGACCCAGTTTGGGGCGCATCGATTCAGCACCTCGGGGTGAATGGCTATGACGTCATTGGGAAAATAGAGCAGGTTGTGCAAGCAGGGAAGTGGGTCACGGGACCCCGCGCCCCGTGCAGCGACCGAGGCCGCCGGGAGCGCGGTCGCAGCCCGAGGAAATCCTATTACCAATTGTCAGGGAAAAACGGAGTGGGCTATTTTTAGCATCAAGGATGCGTTGAGAGTATACACCAATAAACATCGGAGGCAATCCACTTTCTAGGCCAGGTGAAATTGTCTTTGGAAATTACAGCGGAAATACAAAGGGAAAAGCAATATACTGTTGATTCAAGTTGTATACTAAGCTAGCCACAAGGTTAGATGAATGAAAACTCCTAGGCTGAATTTTTGAATACAATTTTACATTTCGTAAGTGCATTTAACATGCATCAACAATTAAATTAGATAATAATGAAACACCTTGATGGTCTTGTATGTATCTTTTTTCAGATAGAGAGAGTGTGTATGAATCTAGTGTGAATTAATAGAGATTTTAAGATTTAATAATTCTCCAAACTATTCAGGGTTGAGTAGCTAAAGCAGATTTCAGATTCAAAATACTCGCTTAAGGCAGTATGCTCCCAACAAAAAAAAGAAACAACTAACAAATAAGGTACCAAAGAACTTTTATTTTTCATTCATAATTCTCTCTCACAAAGAGCCCCCACAAAACCGCCATACCATCACAGTTTTACGACAACAATAGTCGTATTTTTCCGCAAAAGCACGCAAGTTCATCAATGAAACCGCACTGCGAAATATCAATGGAGCATCTAGAATGTCCTGACCCGGTCACTGCGCGTGTGTGCAGCCTCCACAAGCCCGTGCGCTTGTGGTGTGCTCGAGGCGATAAAGCAAACTGAACTTTATATGTTTAACGACAAGAACCACGGGTGAGCTCGGATGACAACCGGGCAACAGGGGTGCCCTAAATGTCATCGTGGTGACGTCATACTTAACCTGATAAAGCTTTATCCGTATACGAACGTGTATATCAAAACTCGTTTAGGGTTACGTAACGGCGCACCCCTGATGTGGGCATAATGCTCACCAGCCATCGATCATGGCACCCATGATCTTAAGCGAATGTGCCAAAAAATACTGATATCTGCTTTCTAACGATATTGCCCAACTTATTTTTCCTGTTTATAATTTACACCCTTTATGTTTTAATAGTGTTTAACAGAGATCTGAAGCAGATAATTTTCTATCAAAGAAGCAATTGTCATGGTGTATTTGGTTGTTTTTTCATGATGCTTTGTTTGCATACCAATTTTGTAATGGATTTATCAATGCGGTCTATTAGTGATATCAGAAAGGATGGTGTTCCTCTAATTTAGGAGCTTAAATTTTGAAGACTTTTCTCCCTTAGGTTTTATGCTATTTTATTATTACAATGACCCGTACGAGGATGACACCATACACCACAGAGATTAAACAAAGAATTTAAATTTTCAATTTGGTCGCCACTTTTCCGGCTAACATGTATTAATTTAAACCGCATAAAAACCACAGATTGTAGAATAAATGGATAGAAGTTCAAAGGAAAAATCCCAATCCAATTTCCGTGAAATATGTCAACGTTATAAAACACAGAAGTCCACGGAAGTGACAGTGGTTTATTTTCGATTCAAATGAGACGTGTTAAGTCAAGGGGCATTCCGACTGGAGTTATGTTGCGGACAACACTCGATTAGGGATGATCGAGATGCATCGATATTGGCTGGAGACGATAAGTATAGGAACATCGATAGGCCATAGATATAGGGTTTTGGCTCTCGGCGAAGCGCATGCATACAAATTACGGTGTGACAGAAATACAATTGTATAAAGTAACATCCGATGCGAGGATATCATTATTACAGATGTGCTATAACTACTAAGTTCTATTGCTATTAGAAACATAAGGCCCGACCCTTTGGATATAATCGCCATATAATCCAATTAATTGTCTACGCTTCATCAGAGTAGATGTGTTCTGTGCAGCCGACATCCTACTAATATTATCAATGCGAAAGTTTGGATGTCTGGATGTCATGATGTCTTGAAACCGATTTGTTTTTTTCCTTCCCCTCGAATCTACGATTGGCTATCGATGTAAACAACAAAAACAACATCGTGTTTTCCCAACATCGCATCCCTAGAGTCGCACGCGCATGGAAAGCGTGACGTCACACGGCCGAAAATACCGCGGCCTTCGTACGGTTGACGGAAAAGCGGCGAGTTCACACGCTCTAAGTGCTGGATGGGAGATTAAACACGATGGGGACGTGGTAAGTACGTGTCACGAGGATGTCATCAATTAAAAATTGTTCGCATAATTAGGAAATCAACGTCATGTGATGTTGATACGGCTATGGAAATGGTCCAATGAATGTGGGGAATTTTATTGTAGGCTTAGACCCTGATACATCATTATTTTGTATAAAAGTATAACTCGGACTCAGAAGGCAAAAAAGTGCAGTAGACATTTAAAGAAAGCTGCGTGCGAACATAGAATACTACGCCCTCTATCACTTAAACTATAGTAACCACTCAATTTATAAAACGTCTTTCTGAATTACTGCTACTAACTTCTATATTGATGACCACTGATGTTTCTTTCAAGCAAAAAACATCGTAAATATCTATCAGCGTCGATAGTCACTTTCTATCATTCAATGATTAGTGTTTAGGACAAAAAATCTCTATTTTACAATCCACGCAATGCTAAAAAGTAGATTAATCGCCATTACAAATCTCTGTAATTATCAACTTCCACCAACATCCTCACTAAATCGTTGACGTTATCATGGCCATCGAAAGTCGAGTAATTCGTTAGGCGATTCCGCTGACCGTATTAGCATACGTATAGAAAAAAAATACGTTACTTAGCAACAGTGTCCTCGCCTATTAAGAATTGGTGCCCCGTCCCCCTACCCCGCGAGTGTCAGTTCCCTCGACCTAGTGACCTGTCCCCCGCCCGCTGCAGCGATCAATGAAGGCAAGGGAAGGGGCGCCATTGATACAACTGCCAGTTTGCATTCATGCTGCGGATTTGCACTCGTGAATGGAAACATCGATGGGGTCTGAACGGAGCCTAGTGGGAGAATAGCTGTTAATCCGATACCAGAGAACAATGCACACGGAAGCGCATTATCTTTAACAGTTCTTTGATAAACACTGTTAGTTCAGAGTTCAATGAAAGCTTTAAACAGAGGCTTGTAAATGCCGGTAATCTTGCCATCTCGAGCCGGTTACACAGCTCGTTAGCAGCCTCGTCTTGGTTGGTTAAAATTATTATGTTATTTTTGTATAAATTCCAAATTTAGAGGTTCTATTTCGAATGTTTACTTTAATGGACACAATAGCCGGGGAGATCGCGCGAACTAGAAATCGCATGTTGTTGGCAAGTGTGGTTTAGTCAAAAATGGAACATGTTTCTGAACTGATGGCTAGATTTCAAGGCCTTAAGCTCGACAGCGAGAGATTTATAGACCGTTGCTTTACTACTTATGTGTGTTGGCAATGCACTCTAAAATGAATTTGCATTGAATACGGATTAAAATGAGATATAAGTTGCAAAATAATCTGACAATCTGTCCAAAATAATAATCTATCGGAATCGGTTGGAATTTTCACTCTTGAATATATTAAAGTTTCAATAGTGGACCTTTGACTCGTTTGTCAAGTTCGCGCGTAGCAACCGAACAAAGCACGCGTTCAACTTTATCAACACATCGCGAAATACATTTTAACACGGCAGTCTTTGTAAACCTGTCCGCAAGCACACACGCGATAGCCGGCCAATACGTTTGCAGTTTGCGTACATTTCACAAACAAATATCGCCTCCGACGGTGTATACTCGTATCGCAACAAAATATACACAACCACGACACACTGTTTCCGTTCTATTCTCGAATGCTAACATTTGCTGAGGTGCAGGACAAGTAAATAATCCTACGGCGCGGTGTTTCTAATAATAGCGCGTGTCAATCGGCACATTTGTCTAGCTCGCGAAAATAGTCTAATCGCACAATGAGGGCCATTCATTAATCGTATCATGGCGGCCGCTCACACAGCCGGTAAAATGTTTAGTCTGCGCTTGGTAGCGCAATTTTTTACATGCAAAAAACGCACGATGCTGCTCGAAAGAACTTCAAAGAAGCGAATTTGATTTATTGGTTTTTCAAAGCTTATTTAGCATAGGCGCAGACCACCGATTTTTAGTTGGCCGATAGTTGGGCCCGATTTTAATTTGTATGAAGAATCGGCCAAATCAATTCGGTGTAGTGCGCACTTCCATATATGCCCATACTGATCAACTGCCCGACTAAACTATCGGCCGACGAAAAACCGATGGTCTGCGCCTAGGCTTACTGGAATCAATTTTCAATCTCATCAAACAAATGAATTCTGGTTTGCTTTAAAATCAATGTCGTCCGTCTATGCAGCATTGAATACTACTTTGTAATCGCTGATCTATTGCGCACGGTACAGTTTAATTAGAAATGTCAAATGGAAGAGCATGCAGTTAAAGAGACGTTAATGTGAACATCAACACTCAATTGAATTGAAGCCATAAATAACTACATATAAAGTTAATGGAGGGACCAAATCGTATTTTAGAACTGTATTAGAGAACCTAGTATTTTCTATCTGGGAGCACGGCAGTGCCCCCAACCAGTCGAGCAAAAAAGCGGCACGGCCGTACCATCCTTTTCTCGAAGCAATTCAGGCCATTTTCGACCCCCTGTAACTTCGTTGTGGATAAAACTAGAAGACTGAATTTTCAGTAACCATGCAGGCATTGTAAAGACACGGTATATTTCAAATTTCATTCAATTTGAACCAGTAGTTTAAGAATTATAACGGGTCAAAGTTTCTTAATTTTGTCACTCACTGACTGACTCACCGATCATCAAAACTCTAAGGCACTTCTAGAAGACCTAGAAGCTTCAAATTTGGAATATAAGTAGTGTTNTTTTCTTTATATCCAAAACTTCTGTTAGACCTTTTTCTGCGAGTATGCATTTTATCCTGAAAACCCAGTTGTCGTATGCCCCTGCACTCAATTGCGGTAGCGGCGTGTTACTACTTGACATCGCCATTTTTATATTTCACAAATCCGCTTTTTCCCGAATAATCTACAATTAAAACTTTCCCTAACTCTAACTAACGGGCGTCTGGGCCCATAACCTATCAGAACTTGTGTTTCTTTAATGAAAAGACCGATAGTTAGCGAGATAAGCATTTATTATTCGGGTTCTTACACAGACACATCTTGTTCGTACATAGCCGGAAGAGGGAAGAGCGTTCTACCGGAAACAGTTAACTTTTTAATATTTAATACACTTCCAAAGATAATATAATCCTAACAGATCCCATCAAAAACAATACTTGTCAGAAAAACCAAGTCTCGCAACTCAGTTGTTCTACGGTAAAAAGTTGTGAGATCCATGTAATACCACCATGCAGTCCATACCATGTAGTCCAGGCCAGGAAATCTTTAACGTTTTACATAAATTATTGACTTGGCCATCGCATGAAAACACGTGTAAATTAAATTATTTAGTGCGATGGCCAAGTCAATAATTTATGTAAAACGTTAAAGAT
The DNA here is from genome assembly GCF_004193835.3 of Ostrinia furnacalis. Taxonomy (NCBI): domain Eukaryota; kingdom Metazoa; phylum Arthropoda; class Insecta; order Lepidoptera; family Crambidae; genus Ostrinia; species Ostrinia furnacalis. The sequence continues at coordinate 17,253 of NW_021133257.1, read as the reverse complement.
TTCCTGGCCTGGACTTGGTATTACATGGATCTCACAACTTTTTACCGTAGAACAACTGAGTTGCGAGACTTGGTTTTTTTGACAAGTATTGTTTTTGATGGGATTTTAGATTTCCACGTAGCCTAAAACTTATTTGTACATTGAACAGGTTACAAAAGACTAACTTAATGCCATATGACATTCAATATTTCAGGTCAAACAGAAATTCCAGTAAGCGGTGCTACTGTTTATTCTGTGGGGCTAACTACGTAGATTCATACCATCGATTGATAATAACGAAATCGCAATAACAAATAGGCTTAAAGTTTATAAATAAATGTGAAATAACATCAAGTCTTTTTTCTAAATCAATTTATCATATTCAATCAAGCTTTCTACTGATTAATCTCCTTGCTCGGGCAACTTTCGCGTCGGATATTGTTACGGAGTCAAGATCAACCGGCAGGTTAAGGTCACGTCAAGGTTCTTTAAAATCGCGAGCCATTTCGACGATATTTTGACCCGAGGTCTCAATAAAATTAAATTGAAATCATAAAAGATAGCTTTCTCAAACACCTCTGACCGGTAAATTAATGTTATGTTATTTTACGAGCTAGTTTTACTGTTTACGATGAATATTACTGTGGGCTTAGCAACATATTAAACGCCAAGATAGAGTTCTAACCAATAACTCATTTCGTTCATCTTAATCCTAAATACCCAAATATTTGTATATTGATGATGATGATGATGATGATGATGTACGTTCCAAAAGGAACCCCCATGCAAAATTTGAGACTTAACACTTGTAGTTTCTGGGATTTCGTGATAAGTGAGTGAGTCAGTGACCTTTCACTTTTATAAATGTTGATATAAAATTATATTGTTGAAATCAATAAGAAAATATGTGACATACACATGACGTCACTGATTGATTTGTAAACAGTTAGAGGGGCACCGCGTTTTGACAGCTTAAAAGAGGAGACTCTCCAATGGACTCTCCATCATTCAACTATCCAATTACCGAATATTAGCAATCGAGTAGCAGAATTTACGTGAATGAATCAGCTTTATAATTTGTACGATGAAAAAGCGATGGACGATAAGTTTCATGGGCACACAGCCAAGGCCTTTTTCTGTTATGGTTGCTGCAAATTAATTAACTTCCTGCAGTCGGGAATAAATACCTGAGTATTATTTGACAAGTAAGCAGAATATGGTAATATTACCAATTCTAAAACGGAGAAAAGAGACATAGAGAGCATGCTTGAAAAACAACACTATTTCATATCGTACAGTTTCACCTTTACCGTAATATTACATGTCTAGTTAGTGCATAGCTGAGTCAGTGTCGGACGTATGGGAGCGGGGTGACATATAACGTGACAAAGCATATGTCACCGTAAAATTGTGAATTCCGTCAGATTATAATGTGACGTAGTTAAATTACAATCTAACCTAACCTAACCCACTGTTAGTTTACAATCTAACGGGTTATATTATAAACTGACAGAGTTCACAATTTCACGTTGACACATACAAGTCTGAAGCATATATCTGAAGTCTCGCTGATGTTTGACGTCACAAAAACACCCTCTCCGGCACTGGCTCAGTCATGTGCTTTTGAGCATTTTGACTGTTATGACATTCGTAATCGCCTGTAATAGAATCTGTATTTTTTGAATAACGATCCTAAATAGCACAAAAGAGTAAATTCAAACTCGATCTTCTTGCTTTCTCAATAAGGTTAAAAATACACAACTTACCTTGCTGACTAGGAAATCTGTCTCGTCGAAGTGTCTGCCGAACATCTTGGGCGACTCGCCGGGTATGGGTTCGATCTTGATGCACACCTCTTGCCCCTTGCGGGCCGATTCCACTTGCTTGTGGTTGCTTTCGATTGACGTCACCACTCCCAGCTCCACAAACTGTGGGAAAAGTGTCTTGTAAGTGCTATTTCGAACAAAGTCTTCGTGTAAGTTTGAACAACCAAGATAATGTAAATGGAGGAAAACAACTGGACAAAATAACAACAGAACTAGGCTTCAGCATCTTTTTACGAAACTCTAGTCTAAAGTTTAGATTTTGTGACTAAAATCTTGTCTGATGTGCAGTCGACTATCCATAATATTTTATCCAAAAGCTAGTCACCAATAAAGAACAATAAGTAACAATATTTCCCAGAATTTCTCTACACAATATTGCCGAATATTGATCAAAGAATTTATATCTTATTTAAGGATTTAGAGTGAGCAATATCATGACGTCTTAGTCAACAAAGTTTCTCTTCAGCCTCTGTCCGTTCATTACAATTTTCATTTTTCATTGTTAAGGGATTCTATGCTATGAGATATAAGGGAACAAGTAAAAAAAAATATGGGAAAATATTCGTATACCATACAGAGTAATTCATAAAGTTAATAAGCAGAGATGTTATGGATATCCGTAACCGTAACCAAAACTTTCGGATATCCGTAATAAAAAAATATCCGAATCCATAACCATAACAGATTCAAATGTTTCGGATGTAGGCAGATGAAATTGTTTTTTGTATAGCATTATAATTATGTAAAGGCATAACAGCCTGATTTACCTTTATAATGCCATCGATGTAAAGTGTGCGGCCATGAATGAACCGTGTTGGACAACTATTGTAAATTGCATTCTAAAGCGTAATATCCGTAACCGTAACCGAAACTTTCAGATATCCGAAATAAAAAAATATCCATAACCGTAACCGAAACCGGTATAATATTATTCCTATATCATCCCTATTAATAAGTTAATAACATTTTTTCCATAATTACCCATACCTCTCTACTCAGCTTACCTCTTTGCTGGGCACACAGATGGGAGTGCCCTCCTTGACAATGCCTGCCTCTACCATCACGCCAGCCACGATCGGGTCACGCGAGTTGAACACGAATTGTGGCAGGATCTGTTAAAAACATACAATGTCAATGCCAGTGAATTGTAGCGTATAGGTATCGGTATTGAGGGACTGAACAGTGCATAGGAACTGAGTTAGCAAAGGCGAGGCATCAGATCAAAGCATTTTTCTTGTAGGAACCCTCTAAATGGTTGCCTGAAATATAAATTCGACCAATGAATTTCTATTTCAGGCCAAATTGGAAATCATTCTTTCACAGTTATGTACCGTGTGAGACCAAATTGTCAAAACCTAGACTCAAGCAAAGTAGAAGTTTAAATCTATGTAAGACCACTTATGTACCTAGAATTACGCAAATAAAGAAATTTGATTTGATTTGTTTTCTGACTACGATGAAAAACGAATGACGATGTTTATGATGATCAAAGAAATTAAATGTCTTTATTCAATTTTTATCAAGATTTGGCACATAGGAAGGTAAAAAGGTCTCCCAGGTCGAACAAATGTCGATGCTACTGCTACGGCTGATGATGATCATGGTGATAATGATGATTTTACCTTAAGCTTGCAGGCGAAGACGGCGATGTGCTTGAACTCCTCGCGCTTCCTCTGCTTGAGCTCCTCGCGGTAGGCCATGAACTTGTCGAACAGGTGGTAGATGATGTCTGCTGCGAATATCTATGATGATGATGAAAGAAGACAAAGGATGATGATGATGACTGACCTTAAGCTTGCAAGGGAAGACGGCGATGTGCTTGAACTCCTCGCGCTTCCGCTGCTTCAGCTCCTCGCGGTAGGCCATGAACTTATCGAACAGGTGGTAGATGATGTCCCCCGCGAATATCTATGATGATGATGATGACTGATGACTGACCTTAAGCTTGCAAGGGAAGACGGCGATGTGCTTGAACTCCTCGCGCTTCCGCTGCTTCAGCTCCTCGCGGTAGGCCATGAACTTGTCGAACAGGTGGTAGATGATGTCCCCCGCGAATATCTATGATGATGATGATGACTGATGACTGACCTTAAGCTTGCAAGGGAAGACGGCGATGTGCTTGAACTCCTCGCGCTTCCGCTGCTTCAGCTCCTCGCGGTAGGCCATGAACTTGTCGAACAGGTGGTAGATGATGTCTGCTGCGAATATCTATTATGATGGTGATGATGATGACTGACCTTAAGCTTGCAGGGGAAGACGGCGATGTGCTTGAACTCCTCGCGCTTCCGCTGCTTCAGCTCCTCGCGGTAGGCCATGAACTTGTCGAACAGGTGGTAGATGATGTCCCCCGCGAATATCTATGATGATGATGATGACTGATGACTGACCTTAAGCTTGCAAGGGAAGACGGCGATGTGCTTGAACTCCTCGCGCTTCCGCTGCTTCAGCTCCTCGCGGTAGGCCATGAACTTGTCGAACAGGTGGTAGATGATGTCTGCTGCGAATATCTATGATGATGATGATGATGATGATGACTGACCTTAAGCTTGCAGGGGAAGACGGCGATGTGCTTGAACTCCTCGCGCTTCCTCTGCTTCAGCTCCTCGCGGTAGGCCATGAACTTGTCGAACAGGTGGTAGATGATGTCTGCTGCGAATATCTTCACGCCTAACTGGTCGGCCAACTCTTGGGCATCGCGTTCGATCTGTACACAACATAATTTAGGTGACAATATTTCAACGGTTAGTTGGGTTTTCATTGGCCGTCAAGATCCTGGCTGCACAGGAGTTGCAGCGGTGGGAATAGTCCCGTGAAAATAGGTAAACAGTGTCAATGTCAGACTGCCGATTTGAGGGTCGGTACTTCGAAACCCATTGCCACTAGACTATTGTGGTGAGCCTTCTCGTAACACAGGCATATTTTTAGCTTAGCTCGAGGGGTTACTTCTAGTAATTTGTGCTTTAAAGGGTGTAAAAGATGCTAAACTTCTCAGGCTGTGAATGACCTAAAGGGACAACCTATATTGAACTATTAAAATAAGCTTTAAATCCTAGTTACACAGAAGTTTCAGCGGTGGTAAGTAACAAAACAATGAATCATAGATACTTTTACGTGAAATTTTTTTCGTAAGTGTTACATTCAAAGTGTGTTAGCGTCGTAAGTATTCAAACAATATAACGTACCTTGACATCGAAAGCCAATATGGTGGCGTACTGCGAGTCATGCTCCAACATGGCGGATGCCTTCATCACGTCGCGCTTTACCACCGGCCCTATCCGAATGGCCGAGTACTGTGGACAAATTATAACACATATTACTACAGTCCGAGATGGTTTTTGGTGCTGCTGATAATGTACAATAAAGGTACCGCGCAAATATGTTTTAACAGATTAATAACGAAGTAGAAAGAAGATATTATATATTGAAATTACTACTATCATTATGTAGCTTATATTTGGGTGTACAAGTTACTACAAGAAGCAGTTGGCACTTTTCAATGTACTATTCTTGATCATGAATCCATGAACCACTTCTACTATGAAATCAATGGTGATGGTGACAGCGAGAAATAAAATCTGCTTTTGAATCAAGAAACCACTGTTTGGTTAAATCAATCGATTTTTTTGTATGGAACACATAGGTGTTTTTGATATTTTTCAATGTTATATTTGAATGGATATAACCTCTTCAGCATACGAACCAGCGTTGCCAGACGTCCCGATTTTGGCGGGACGTCCCGATTTTTTTATCAAATTTAAATGTCCCGCGCGGGACAGGCTCGGTCCCGCTTTTCGGAGAGAGACACTCACTTCACCAGACTATTGTTTGAAACGCCATATTTAACATAAAACTTTTTTAATTTCGATTTTTGTTTTTCTTTTTCTTTTTTTATTCTAAAGACGAATTTAACGATAGAGTAAATCTGTACCTCTAGCATGAACAACTTTCGTCATCGAATCGTTTGCGTATTCGATAAAATTCGATACTCAACCTTCGAATTAAACGATAACGTGACAATTTTGATTCTCAAAATAAGTTTCGTGCAACCATTTCTTACACTAAGTTCACTTAACGACACGTTCACAAGGGCGCTGTTGTACATAGTTTTCGTACTAAATTTTTTGATGGCGATTCGAGTACGCAAACGATTTGAACTCGAAAGTTTTTCGTGCTAGCCGTACTGATTTAAAATACTATTTTTTTGTTAAAATACATTTTCTATGGCTACTTTTGCTATATATTGTCACGTAAACGTAATTTTAAGTCAAATAAAAAGACAAATATTTGAAAACCTTTGATTACGTTTTTTTACTATGTCCCGCTTCGGACGGAAGAATCCCGCTATTTTCACTCAAAAAGTACTAAAGTCCCGACTTGGCGAAAAAAAAAACTGGCAACGCTGATACGAACATACGCATATAGCGCATACGCACATAGCGGACGCCTCTTCAGCATAGCTTGTAGTTTGATGTTATGTACTGTATTTTATTTTTATGCTGTTAAGTATTCTTATTCCTTTTTTAAGTCGGTCAAAAAGATGACGTCACATACCGGGATCTTGCTAGTCCTAAGGAACTCCAGCAGCGCTTCAAGCGAGCCGAGTGTAGATGCCTGCACGTACACGCCGCGCTCCGTCAGCTTGATCGACGACAGGGCCGACTTCAGCTCGCGCGCCACCTCCTCTCTGTAGGCAAAGATACATCGCTGTAATAGCCGTAGTTGAACCTTAAAGCTAGGGAATATGGTCCAATATTCAAAAGCCAGTCAGGATGGGATCCCTCTATGCGGGCAAAGAAACATAAGTATAGCTAGTTGGACCTTAAGTTAAAAAGATATGGTCCATAATTCAAAACCAAGACAAAATAGGGAAGAAACAAGTAATAGACAATATGGATCGTTGGACCTTAAATAAAAGGTATAGATAGGCCAAATTCAAAAGCCAGATATAATAAGACGGGCCTCCTCTCTGTAGGCAAAGAATAAAGATACATCACTGTATTAGCCTTAGCTGTATGAACCTTAAAACTAGGGAATATGGTCCAATATCAAAAGCCAGGCAAAATAGGATCCCTCTCTGCAGACAAAAAAACAAGTTGGACCTTAAATTAAAGAGATTAGTTTAGAATTCAATATTCAGATAGAATAGGACTCCTCCCTGCTGGAAAACCAACAACTTATGGGCAAGGCCAGTTGGACCTTATATCAAAAAGATATGGTCCAAAATTCAAAAGCCAGACAGAATAAGATCTCTCTCTTCTGGCAAAGAAACAACTAATGGCATGGCTAAAGCCTGGTCCGTGAGCACGTAGAATCCCGTCCAATGACCCCAAGCTGCCCATCCTTGTCACTCGCACGTAATTATATTGCTGTCGCGCTCGCACACTCACTGCAGGCGCGCGTCGCACAGTCGCGACAGCAATATAATTACGCGCGAGCGATAAGGATGGGTAGCTTGGGGTCATTGGACGGGATTCTACGTGCTCACGGACCAGGCTTTAGTTGGACCTTAAATCAAAGAGATATGATCCAAAATTCAAAAGCCAGACAAAACATGACCACTCCCATTCTTCTCGAAAAGGTGGTAAAGGACGAGTAAGGGACAAAATATGCATACATCAGGCCATCTGGCTAGCGTGGAAAGTGTGAGCAAAATTCGATATGACTCAGTTACTAGTAATGGTTCCAGCAGATTGGACCATCCCTACTCTTCCCGTATTTTAGAGGTCGTAATTTTCATATCCGATTCTAAACTAGAAGCTATGCATTATCTCCAACAAGACAATATAACTAAAATACTATTTGCAGAATATTATATGACTTACTTGAGCACGTCCACTTCATCAGGTTTTTGTGCCACCAGAAGGTTGAGACCAGCAATAGCCTTTTCCAACTCCTTAGCTGCAATCTTCACTCCTTGAGCGCCCACCACTTCTTTGTGCTCAATGTACGCGTTCTAAACAAAAAAGTTAGAAATGTGTGTCTCAAAAGGTTCATACTATACAGGGTGTTAGGTAAATGGTATATCAAGTCGACATTAGCCTATGTTAACATACGCAAATGAATAGTATAGTGAAGTCAGAACTCTGGTATTTTCTGACTAGCTGGTGTTGGCTTGATGGCAGTATTTAGGCTTTTTCCATTACTATTGATCCTGTTGGCTTCTCGAGATAAATTAATAGTATACAAATTGGAATAACCAATGACGTACAATGTTGAGAACCAATGGCAAAAAGATGATCTTGATGATCTATGAGACTTTAATCGTCTGACACTCGCGCAGCGCTCTGTTGAATACAATTTGAGAAGCTCTAGTCCTACGATACCTTAAGCGACCCGATTTCGACCTAAAGTTTAAGGACTTTAGGTTTAAAATACCTTGACGCGCAATTCCTTCATAGGCTGCGGCATCAGAAGAGATCGTATCTGCGTGACGATGGGCCCGTCTGTTCCAGCCAGCACCATGGTGTCGCCTTCGTGAAGGGTTCCGTTGATCAGGATCGTATCGCTTGTCGTGGAAGGCTGGGGGATCCAATTTAGACCTAAAGTTTAAGGACCTTTGGATTAAAATACCTTGACGCGCAATTCCTTCATAGGCTGCGGCATCAAAAGAGATCGTATCTGCGTGACGATGGGCCCGTCTGTTCCACCCAGCACCAGTGTCGCCTTCGTGAAGGGTTCCGTTGATCAGGATCGTGTCGCTTGTCGTGGCAGCCTGGGGGATCCGATTTAGACCTAAAGTTTAAGGACCTTTGGTTTACAATACCTTGACGCGCAATTCCTTCATAGGCTGCGGCATCAAAAGAGATCGTATCTGCGTGACGATGGGCCCATCTGTACCAGCCAGCACCATGGTGTCGCCTTCGTGAAGGGTTCCGTTGATCAGGATCGTGTCGATCGTTGTGCCCAGCCCGGGGATCGCTTTCACCTGGTACAGATAGAATAACAATATTTTACCGGTTATTGTAAGTGAAGTACAAAATTCGAAGCGTCGAGTTCTATTTTTGCAGTCTCGAGGTGACTTGGCAGGGCTCAGTGAGTAGTACTTAGTAGGCAGGCTCGTACACCCTAGCCTAAGAGAGTTCGAGACTTCAAAAGAGCTCGAGTCTCAAAATTAACGCGAGCCGTACATTAAAAAAAACTAAATTAGAACTCGAAAGATTAAAGAATGTATTATGTTATAAAGAGCACCGTAGATGCTCTTAATCTATTGTGCTTTACTCTACATGTCCTCATTCATCAACAGCTCATCACTACTAAAGCGTAGAACAAGACTAGTGCGCTCAAAAAGACTTGAGTCCTGAAAAAGCCTTGAAATCTCAAAACAGCTCGAACCAAAACTCAAGCTCTGAAAAAAAACTCCCAAGTCGTAGAGCTTCATAAAAATGAGGCGAGCACTGTAAACAACACCGAGATCTAGACAGAGAGACTCGGAGGATTCAAGCTAAGTAAATTATTGAATGCACTAGCTTCTTCCGAACGTCGTCGTCTCGCCAGCGCCTGCGCAGCGTCAAATTAGCGCTAGCTCAGCATCCAGCAGTTGCCTAGCGCCGGATCTACGCAGCGCTTGCGTCGCTTTCGCGTGAGGCCAATGCAACGTTTTTTCGGACAAGTATCACAACAAAAGTCGTACCTCGAGCACGGTAGCTAACAGCTGGTGCGAGAACACCAGCCGTTTGTGCAGCGGGCCCTCACAGGCTTGCACGATCATGGCCAGTAAGTTGCCCATGCCTTCGCCCGTGACCGCTGAAGTAGGAACCAGGGACACGTAGGTGCGAGGGTCCGGGTTCTCGTAGAACAGAGCTGCATTCAAACCCTGCGAAAAAAGACAAGTGTTCAGAATATGAACAGTTTATCATACATGCTTTATTTATGTAAGTTTAAGGCTGTGTTGCACCATCTAACTTTGACCGTAACTATGACGATAACCGGTGTTTTTTGTGTGGAGTTTGACAGATTTTTGACGTTTATCAAAGCTAAAGTTAGATGGTGCAACCCACCCTAAGATGTTTAGAAATTGCATAAACTTTTTTGGATGCAACAGTCTGTTGTAACCAGAACACTGTTTTATGTGTCCTAAAATGACTGCAAATAATTCATAAGAAAATTCGTCAACTACTGTTTTTGATTTGGTAGAGTACTGAAAACAACATCACTCACTCTCTCTAAAATCTATTTTTTTTCTTTTGCAAAAAATTCGGACACTTTTACACATCCTATTATATAGTCTGGTCCGTGAGCACGTAGAATTTTGTCCAATGACCCCAAGCTACCCATCCTTATCGCTCGCGCGTAATTATGTTGCTATCCCGCTCGCACACTCACTGCGGGTGCCAGTCGCACAGTCGCGACAGCAATATAATTAACGCGCGAGCGATAAGGATGGGTAGCTAGGGGTCATTGGACAAAATTCTACGTGCTCACGGACCGGGCTTTAGATAGGTTACAATAGGATGCGTAAAATTGACAGAATTTTTTGAAAACTCGCACGAAAGAAAAAAAATATTTCAGATTCCAGAGAAAGTGAGTGATTTACAACCAAACTTACCTGTTCAGCGAACTGCAGCATGACATCCTTGCTCCTCTTCTCAAACTCCAGCTGTGTGTTAGGCTGCTGCATCTTCAAGATATCCCTCACGTCTTTACGCTGTGCGCTCTGCCAGTCGTACAGACGGTCTATCTTGTTCAAAGCCACGATAAACGGCGTCTTCTTTTGTTTCAACATGTTGATGGATTCTATAGTCTGAGGCTCGAGACCGTGCATAATATCTACGACCTGAAATGTATAAGTTTAGTTATTATAAATTGGGCAATAGGCCAGATTAAAAAAAAACTTTTGGTCTGTCAACTATATTATCAAAAAATATTGGACACGTATATTTTTATTTGCCAATCAATCAAGTTATTACAAAGTTATGATGCGTTGAAGTTCCGCGTGACGTCACAATGTGCTACATTTTTAACCACGCCTTGACGTCACGGGCCTCTTCTTTTGAAATTTAGCTCTCTCTCTTTCTATTTTCATTAGTTCGAAAAAGTTAAAAATATGTGTTGAGTGTTAAATTAAATGACGGAACAAATCAAACTCTTGCTTTTTTTGCCCAGGAAACAAGTTAAGTCAACTCCTATTAAGAACTATTAAGAATTGTTATTTAAAGTACCTATTAAATACTTACAAGAATGGCAATATCACAAAGTGAAGATCCTCTGTTTCTCAAGTTACTGAAGGACTCGTGCCCGGGCGTGTCAATGATGAGAAGACCCGGCAATTTGAAGGCTATTTCAGATACCTGCAACAATATTACAAAATATAATAGGTACATTATAAAAAAAGTACACTCGACAGCAAATAAATCGCACCACCCGCGACGCGAACTTTAAAGATTTTCTTTTGACACAATAATGGTGCCCCAACAATATTGGTGTTATTTGAAAGCCCAATAAATATCCTTAACCCTTTACCTACGGGCCCTTGGAAACCCAAAGTCGCCTCTCAATACGGGGTATTTTAACCTATAAAATTGTTTGCTCCACTTTACATCAAGATATTTTAAAAAGTATGAGACTTACGGTATTGAAATTTGGAATATTATATTCTGCAACTAACGTAGTTTCATAATTACAAGCGCATTTTACACTTAATTTGCAATTTTATTGTTTTTTTGTCGTAAACCGTGATTTAGTATTGGCTTTGCCAAAATAACAATAGATGCCACCCGTATTGAGAAGTGACTTTTGACTTGGCAACTATAGGTGCCTCCCGTAGGTAAGAGGTTAAAGAAAAACACATTTAATTTCTTAATAAATGATTAACATATACCATAAATGTGACTTGAAGAAAGACCTCACTTTGGGCTCACCTCTGGGATCAATTAGACCAAATTTTATGGTTATAAAACCAAATAATGATCACACGTGTCCTCTTTAACAGATGGATAGCGATTAATCCCAACTTAACAGTTTTATAGCCATAAAAGTTGGCTCAAGCGAAACTATCTATTTTTTGAAGAAGTGACTCTGGATCCTTCTAAAGAAACATTTTTGGGGTAAAAACCTTTCCTATAATGAAATGAAGTTTAGAACTAGGCTTTTGAATGGTACCAATATTGGTGTGAAGTGGGGATGCATACGTTTGAAAGTGCTTGTCGCGGGTGGTGCGATTTATTTGCTGTCGAGTGTATCTAGTGCATAATATCACTAATCGAAACAAAAAGCACCCTAAAACTATATCATGTTTGGATTCAACTAATTGATGCATCTTATCCTCATAACATTTTATATTTTTCCTAGCCATGAGCATATTTAGATTTTATTGTAACTAAAAAGCTAAATTGAATAGGAATAGTATGACAATGAAATATGAAAATGAGTGAATAATGAAGTGAGGGACAGTCCTCCTCCTGCAGTGGACGCTAAAGGACGAAGCACACTTTTCAACCCGGAAACGGATCGTCGTAACCGTATCAACTCGAGGCGGTCAGTGTTCTTTGTATGAAACTCCGACTGCAACGAACACATATCAGCGCGCCGAAAGGCGATACTTACGGTGTTGATTCCTTTCCAGGTTGTTATGTGTGCTATGAGCTTAAAGGTACCTGATATTCATAATGATGAGTACATGAATAAAGCCTGGTCCGTGAGCACGTAGAATTTTGTCCAATGACCCCAAGCTACCCATCCTTATCGCTCGCGCGTAATTATATTGCTGTCGCGACTGTGCGATGGGCGCCCGCAGTGAGTGTGCGAGCGCATAATTACGCGCGAGCGATAAGGATGGGTAGCTTGGGGTCATTGGACAAAATTCTACGTGCCCACGGACCAGGCTTTAGAAGATAACTTACCCCTTTAACATGCTTGGTCTGCTCCTTAATATTCTCAATCGGGACGTTAGTGGCACCGATCTGCTGCGTGATTCCTCCCGCCTCGCCATCTTGCACGTTAGTGCGCCGAAGTTTGTCAAGGATCTTCGTCTTGCCGGTGTCCACGTGGCCTAGGACGCATACCACGGCCGCGCGAAGCGGATTGTTGGTCTTGTTCGCTTCGTTCTCTTCGCGACGTTTCTGGTGAAGGTTGATATTTAAAGATAAGCTTATGGTGCGTCCACACTGGGCGAACGGGCTCGCGCGGCAAACTCGACATCCTGCGAGTTTGCCGCGCGAGCCCGTTCGCCCAGTGTGGACGCACCATTAAATCATTTAGGCTGAGTTGCATCACCTAACTTTAACGGTAATTATGACGATAGCCGGTGCTTTTTGTATGGAATTTGACAGATTTTTGACGTTTGTCAAAGTTAAAGTAAGATGGTGCAGCCCAGCCAGCCAGTTCATTCTAACTCTGACAACCGAGCTAATCTTCAATTTGATGAAATCAAGAAATAATACGAGTTTGCCTACTATTAATAACTTAGACAAAAACTGTACATGAAAGTTGCGTTTTGACAACTTATAAAAAGTATGTGAGTTACCCTTGTAAGTGGTAAGATCCTAGGAGAGATAGGAGTACATAAAATGTGATTTAACACACAGATGTAGGATAAATATATGACATGCGAGAGGGACAAAAATATAATTTGTATCTGAAAAGACATTTACCTTGACTTGTGCATAATTTCACCTACCTCTAATCTCTTCAAAATGACCTCCCTCTTCTTCTGGGCGTCAGTCATCTGATCATCATCGGAATCTTCTTCAGAGCTGTCATCATCTTCATCTGAGCTGTCATCATCTTCTTCCGAACTCTCATCATCGTCCTCTTTCTAGAAATATTTCACATCACAATTTACACATTAATTATTAAAAAAAAAATTCACAAAACTATATGGCAGAGCAGCCGATGAAGTTTATTTATTAAAAAGTAAAATTAACATACCTCCTTAGACTTATCATCTTCAGGTGAAGCTCGCTTCTCTTCTTTTACAGGTGTAACTGGCTCAGGTTCTGCTTTTTCTGCTTCATCCTCTGATGATTCAGCATCCCACGCATCCTTCACTGACTCATCATCAGATTCTTTCTTCTTTTCTTCAGGTTTTGTGTCCTCCTATGAATTAAAATTAAAGTATGTTAATAACTTATTGGGGCTTATGAGTTGCAATATGTAATTGGCTGAGTAGGATAAGGAGCTTTTTCCTGTATTCCATCTGTACCTGTACCCTCCTTAATGGCAAATAAAATGTTTGAGTTTGAGTAAAATGTTATTTAAAAATCTAGAAAGTATAGCTACCTTTTTCTTATCAACGATTTCTAATTCAATCTTCTTTTCTTCTACAGGTGTGGCGGGTGCCTCCTGGGACATTTGACTCTTCAGCCTTTGTGGCTTGATCCTAGTCCCAGGCCTCGGTGGTTTCTTCTCAGCGGAACCAATTTCAATACCTTGTGCTTTAAGTGAATCTAACAAAGCCTGCGCCCTAGCTTTCTCAGCCTTCTGTTTAGGCGTGAGTAATTTACCCTCCGCCTTAAGTCTTAGTTTTCTCTCTTTTTCCTTTTGTTTCTTTATCTCTTTACGTTCCTTTTCTAACCTTATCGCTTCTAACCTTTGGCGTTCACGTTCTTCCTCCTGTTTCAGCCTTTCTTCTTCTTCTTTCTTCATGCGCTCTTCTTCTTCTTTGACCTTCTTGAGGGCCTCTTGCATCGCAGCAATTGTTTTTTTAGTCGGCCCCTTCTTTCCTTTATCATCTTTATCAGCCTTTTCACCTTTCTTCTTTTTCTTTCCTTCTGTGGCTGGGACATCTCCCTCAGCCTCTTTTTCTTCCGAAGGTGCTTTTACCTCCTCTTTTGTTTCTTCAGGTTTGCTTTCTACTTTTTCAGGTGCTTTAGCATCAACGGCTTTTTTAGGCTCTTGCTCTTTCTCCTTTTTCTTGGCCTCCAGTTTCTTTTGCTTTTCTCTCTCTTTTTTTTCTTTCTTTTTCTGAGCAGCCGATTTTATTGTCACATCGTTTTCATTATCGCTGCCTTCTTTTTCCTCGGTGTCTTTAGGTGTTTCTTCTTTTGGCTCTTCTTTCTTGCCTTTCTTCTTTGCTTTTGGTTTTTCTTCCGCCACCTCTGCTTCCTTTGCTACTTCCGTTGCTGCAGGAGCAGCAGCCGGTTCAGTTTTGACTCCAGCGTACTCCATTTCCAACTCAGCAAGAACTTTTTCTAAATCATCATCACTGTCATCCTTCTTCCTTTTAGCTTTTTTACCCTTTTTGCCAGCTGGTTCTTTTTTTTCTTGGGTGGGTTTCTTTTGTGACTTCTGGACTGGCTTATCATCGTCCGATGAAGGAGGTGCTTCTGGCCCTGAGTCATCTCCGTCTTCAATCTCTAGGAGTGAAAAGGCACTCTTCTTTTCATCCTTTTTGCCTTTTTTCTTAGGCTTTTGCTCAGGCTCCTCATCTGACTCATCTAAACAAATAGGTATTATTGGCAATAAATAAAAAAACTGATTTCAATTTTTTTTTTTACTTATACATTTAGAAAACTACTAAATTTAAGATTAAATGATTACTTTTTAACTTTTACAACTGTAATAACTAGAAGCCAGGAATAGGATACAAGATTTCAAGATAGGAGATATTTAGCCGATTTTGGTATAGTTAATTTAAAATTACCTTCACTTTCGACTTTCTTCTTTTGATTTTTACTTGAAATTGATACATTTTTTATATTTTTTGTGACTTCTTTTATATCCTCATCGACAGACTTTTTATGCTTTGCCTTAGATTTCGGCTTTTCCTCTTCACTGTCATCGGACTCCACGATTTTCCTGGAATTGTAATGATTGCTAATTATTATGAAACAGGGTTCGAAAGGTTAATTATCATGATAATTATCGTGATAATAACAGATGGATAATTATAGGTTGATAATAACAAAAAAATGCGCTCATTAAAATGAACTGAATTCGAAGTTTTCGAACGTGTATTTCCGCACTTGCGTCTAGTGTTGGATAACTTGACAACAATCGGCAACCAAAAACATTAAAGCAACATTCGCAATCAGAATTTCTTATGAAACAATATGACAAATGTATCCTATAATGTTATTAATTATCAGATAATTATCGGATAATTTCGAACCCTGTTATGAAATAAGCTTGCTCACTTTGCATAGATCCTGAAATATTCTAACAATTCATTGAATTTTCATAATACCTATATTCATAGATAATATTTTTTTGCCTAGGTCAAATTTATGTAAATAAATAATTATCAATTTATAATAATTTAGGCAATAATTAGATGCAATATAAATTACTGAATAATATGGAAAAATACAATTTTTATGTGCCTAACCTACAAATGTCTTGTACTTACTTTTTACTCTGCTGTGTGGGCTTTACGTTGTCAATATTAGTAGTTTCGACGTCGCTGTCCCTAAAAAATAGTAAAGAGAGCCATAGCATTACAGTAATATTTGAATATATATCCAAAAACATATGCTACTGGAGACACTTACCCATCGTCAGCGGTCTGATTCTTCTTTCCTTTTTTAGCCTTACCCATTCTGTTTAGCCTGTAGGTTTTAGGTCACAATACCAGTAATATAGTGTCCTGCTTCTCTATATTTTGTAATTTCTATCATGTGAAACGCAAACAGTGCACAAATTGTTCAACTAGCCGAAAACGATCCGAGTCGTCGTGTTGGGCACGTCACAAAAAAGAAATGTGAGCCATGACTGTCAAACTATTTGTCAATACTGTCAAAAAAATCCATTGACCTATGAAAAAATAAGACCAGCCAGGCATTTTCAGACCAACCAGTGGCAACTCGTTATTTTATCAAAACTAACTGCCTGTATGAAATTCAGTTAGTCACAGATCGTTATAAAATTATAAATTGTAGCACAAATGTTATAAAAATATCCTGAAGATAAAAGTGTAAAGAAAACATTCTTCAAAATCCATTCAGTACTTATGAAGTAAAAGGGAAATTAAAACATCTATCCATCCTCACTTTATTTGTAATTTAATTGTATAACAGGAACTAGGATACTGCATCATGAAAAATGAATGTCTGATTTGATGTTCAATTTAAAATAAGTAGGTCGCGCTGCAAAAGTTGAGGCAAGACACATTCACACATGTAATATTTGAATACAGAACAGATACAAGCTCACATATCCAGAGAGCAGAAATAACAGGAGTAGCAGCGCGCGTTTATTTCCATACAAAAAAATTTCGCCATTTCCTGAGGGGTTTTTTTTTTTTTTTTATCTATTTGTGAACGTGTACCAGAGTCGTTGGACGAGCTCCTGAAAGATCCGAAACTTTTCAAACCCTTATATACTTTCGTGGTTTCAACTCTGGGAACTATTTGAGAAGAGAAAATCAGTGAATCAGTTGGAATCATCAGTGCAGTGAACTCAGTGAAGTGAAGTGTCAAACACAGATGTGATGTCTCAAATTCAAACAAAAGTTCAACGGACTTCAAAGACTGGCTTAAAAGGGCTTGCACCCAGAGCCGTGAAAAACTATATT